>NC_137460.1:108634659-108668055 GCF_964235325.1 Thermobia domestica
AGGTCGTATCTGTCCAACCGTTTGAGACACCAATCAAAGTGCTGGACCCGAACTAAAGGAGTATAGCAATTAGGGGGTAGATACTAAGCGGATGTTCGTAGTAAAAATAGTTTAAGAGGTAGACTTGTTCAGACGTAATGTATCATAAGGAGGAACGCCATCTTCATGACAGTAGGTTCCTAGACAATAATGGCCAAAATGTTCACTATGACCATGCAAAATTGCACGGCATTTGTTTAATGGCCATGTTTGTTAAGTTTTTTTTTTTTTTTCAAAACTGATTATTGTACCCCCAAAAAAAAAGTATGCAACAGATGCATTGGGGAAAAATTAAATTGGAGTCCTGTTCAGTAGTGAACTAACAGTCAATATTTTGAAAACGAGAAAGACAGGGCTAAATTATTTTAGAATGGGACATGAAAGGGAGAAATGAATGTTACAATTATCATGATGAGATGTCGATATCTAAGAATGTATTAAGGCTAGACGTTGGATACTTGAATTTTTATATTTAGGCTTCTCATTTAAAATAATGAAACAAACATTTCAGTATTTTACGATGTTTAGTATAGAATGAGGGAAAAAAAAACATGGTGGAGGTGGTTCACTGAAATGCCCATAGGAGGCATTCGAATTTTGTGCGAAACTTCGAGTTCAGACAAACTCTTTGTTAAAGAAGGTGCAGGAGGAAAATCGCAAAATACTATCCACAGTTATACACGCGTGGATATTTGCTTGTCTTTTTATTTTTACTTTTGAAAAATAAAAATAAAATTCTGCACACTTATAGAATTGCTCTTACTTTTGCTTCCACCTTCCTTCGTTAGAGTACTAGCTTACATAGCCCTATTTATCTTTACTGCGTGGAAAGAAAATTCAACAAGACACTTAGCTGGAAATAATAATAATAATAATAATAATAATAATAATAATAATAATAATAATAATAATAATAATAATAATAATAATAATAATACCTTATAATGGTAATAATGGTACGTTATCGGCAAGGGCGCTGACTTCTCTGTAACTTTGGGGAGAGGACATTCAGATGTGGATTTGTATATTCATAAAACAATACATATAAAAATAAAAAAAATACGAGTACATATTCAGAAAAATACATGTGGGCTCACATGAGCTTTAGTGGGGCAGACCCCCAGGATCGGCGACCTTGGTTATCGGTAATGCGACTACCTATCAGCTTGTGACTGCTCAAACTTGTTGATATGAAGTCAACAGAACGTCTCGTCTATAACCAACCAAACTTCTGTATGGGTTTGGGATTTATAAGTTGCAGCTGCTTCATAATTAGTTCTTACTCATTAATTTTTACAGAAAAATTATAAGAAGATGCAGCAAAAACTTATGTGGAAGATATGGTGTTGCCATCGGGTTTACGTACTTGAAAAAAAAAATCTTTCTCTCTAATAAGTATGAAAGTGAATGAAATTTAAGTTACAAGATCTCACCTCACAAACAAACAAAACAGAAAAGTAACCTAATAAAAAGCTTTTAAAAAAGAAGAAAAATTTCTCCAACTCTGCCCAACAATGTGTCTGTGTACAAAGAAGTAAATTTTATAGAGGTGAAGGAAGGAAGAGAAGAGGAGAGGGAAAATCCTGGAGATATTGTTCCAGCAAAGGGAACTGGTAACTGTTGAGCAGGAATGGTAGGAAGAGGGAGGAAGCTTGGTGGGGTGATTGAGTGAGTTGTTAATTCAAAAGGGGGCGTGATCTGTTCCTGCCGAGCAAAATGAGGCTGCGCGAAGAACATCAGCGGAGGACCCAACAATTCTAGGTTCAAATAGATTCGACAAAAATATATAGATCACCGAAAAACAACAATCACTCTTCTACTCGCTGTGTCTTCGTAAAGAGCTGGTGTCAGTGTCATAATGACTTATCCAAATTTGTCACACATAATATTCGGCATTTGCATTCAGACAAAATAACCAATTAAAAACATTTTTTAAAAAAGCGTAATATCTTGTGCTAAAAGTAAACAATTTACAGACGGTTATTATTTGTTTATTTGTCTATTTTCGGACATCTCACGGTGTTAGTGATAGATAACAATGATGATGCTGATGATGGTAGTTGGAGTGATGAATAATTGGTGTTCATAATGAAGGCAGCAGAGAACATTATCAGAAGACCATGTGGAAAGTTCCTTCAACAGATGACTTATTGAGTGCTCGAAGATTGACGTCGGAAACTCGTCGTGGGAAATTAGGCGCCGCGATGCTTTATAACGGTACTGATTTATATCTATTTTGTTTCATTCATTTAGATTTTTATATCATTAATTATATGCCATGTATAAAAGGGTCTGTCATTGATTTTTCATACTTCATTTTATAGACCAACATCTAAATGATTTACTCGTAATTTTGTTACCGCTTCTGCCCTAGGTTAGTGATGGGTAAACTTTTTTACAAGGAGGTCAAAGAATAAAGAAAATACTTTAGGTGGGTCAATATAATTTATTAAAATCTACAATAGTACATTTTACAAAATTCTTCTAATACTTACTAGCACTATTCCTGATTGAAAGTAGGTCATTAAATAGTGATGCCACGAGACGAGACGAGACGAGACGAGACAGAAATAAGGTTAAATTTTTGTATAATTCTCTTCACGTCTAGATTCTCGGAAAGTTGTTTTTTTCGTGGCTCCAATTTGCAAATTTATGCACAAAACTTGTCTTGATTTTCTTCTTAATTCTATCTAGAAAGTTATTAAAAATTCTTCCGCGTCACGAGAGGCCCCCAAAGGATATAATACAATATTTAAATCATATTTATTATTGAAGAATAGTGTGTAATAACTTCCGTATCATTAAACGTTGATAAAGGCTCTTCATGATGTAGTACACTCATTTTACGAATTTATAGTTTATTTTTTTTAGTATGAAAATGCAATATTAGAATAATGTTTGAGAGCTAAGACTGGTAGAATGGTGTTGCCCTCGGGACTCGAGAAGTTTCTCGCCTCATCTCGAGTTTCAAAATGCACTTCTGATCTCAACCCAGGTCTCGTTTTAAATACAAGAAATTTGTTGTATCTTGGGCAACACTATCACTAGGCTAAACACAAAATTGAAGAAACAAGCAGAAAGTAATTCAGAATTAAGTATTTTCTTTACTTCTTCTTTTCATTCGTCAGATTAAGAATCATATCGCAGGGGTCCTGATAGAACCTTTAAGGGGGTTGCGTCTCGTTCGCGGGCCATAGTTATAACCGCCCGCGTACTATCACTATGCTCTAGGTTACAGCGTATTCTGCTCATTGAAGAAATGTAGCGTCGATTGTGTAATTCAAACTTTAAAATATACAGCACAGGTAATCAATTAACCCCTTTAATAAGGAACGCGTCTTTAGATGCGTCCGAGAGACGATGTTTAATTTGGATCTATATTTTCCATTAATATACCTATATAGAACTACTGAAGAGTGAGACCAAGGTCCTCATCAAGGAGTTAATGAACATCTTAGGTTTAAGAGAAGATATACAACCTTGGATATACAGATTTGGATATACAACCTTTGCATAAATTTTAAAATTACGCCAAAAAGAAATTGCGACATTAAATTTGTGCTTCATAGTGCTTCCGACTTGAGAAAGCAGTAGTAAACAAAGATCCAGCGCTCATTTTAACAGTACAAGTGCTCACGTTTTGATACATTTCTAATTACGCTTTTTATACTAACTTGAGGACACAGAATCCAATAGAACTATTGATAAGTATGTTCTTCCATGCGGTACGAGAAAAATGACCTGAAAATTTGGATATAAATATAAATATCCCAGTTTTGATATTTTTCTTGTGACCCCACAGAAGGACACGTTTGAAAATAGCCTACTCCTATTGAATTCCAGTCTTCAAATTAGCATAAGAAACGTAATTAGAAATGTATCCGAGTGAGCACTTTTATCATTGACATGAGCGATACTTCTTTGTCAATATGATTGCAACATTATTTTTCATTTGAAATGTTGTGAAACAAAGTGGTTCATGAGTTTCAGACATGATTTATAACGTCAAAATTTGATAGACTTATTGAGTTTGTCATATCTGTGACATTATTTACAATCTGTAACCGCTTTTGTTACGACACAAATTGGTCAGTATTTCTTCAGACATAGTTTGTCATAGTAGAATTTGGCCACTTTAGACATTGTCTATCATTGCAAAATTTACGTATTGAATTTACTAGTTTCATTGAATTGTCCGTAAAACTATTAGAGTATTAAGTTCAACGATAAATATGTTTCAGTTAAATTTTCAATAGTGTTAACCAACGGCTGTTCTGAAAATATAATAGATGTCAGAGATCAAAATTATAATTTATTACAATGTATGCATAAGTTAAAATTTCAGTTAGTAATACAGGGGTTAAGTACAAGAAGCATACGTGGAACAAGTATATAATGAACTTTTAGCCTACTGCCGTATTAAACTAACATCATGCCCAAAATTGCTATATTTATGGCTTTAATTTTGTAAACTGAACTTAAATTAGATTCTTTAAAAAATCTGAAGCTCACAATAAAATGTTTCCTGAATGGCAAAAATTTTATATCGAAACAAAATCCTTTGCTCTAATTTAAAAATATAATGTATATATAAAAATATACACTAGCTTTTTCTTTCTGCCCAGTTTGAATTAAGCAGGTTAAACACATTTGACAAAATGTATAATTTTCAGGCAATAAATGAAGTGATTAGGCAAACAAAACGGCGCCTATATGTTGGGTTGGATTTGCTAAGAACGAATACAATGCTAGTTTCAAAGCCTATCACAATAGCAAGCCCCAGGCTGAACATAAGAGTTCACATGTACTGAATGTTGTAAAAGCACTTTTTTAAATTTACTGTAAAATCAACTACTGGAAAATAAATGGGATACTTGAATAAGAAAAAACAAAAATATTAAAAATTTCCTTTTTTAAAAATAGAATAATAAAGTTGGCTTTTTATGAAAAAAAAACTGTTCTCAAAAAATAATAATTAATTACTAATGTTTAACTAATAAATAAATGAATTATTCATAATAATGCTTTATCAATGTTTGCGGAAGATTTGTCCACGCGCTTTAGAATCTTAATTCGTTAAATTTTTATTTTTCCATAATACTTTTAGGAGGGAATTTTGAAATCCAGTAACTCCTCTCACCTCTTGTGTACGTCATTAATGTTGATATTAGTGGGAGGAGGATTTTTCTTTCACCTGGATTTTTTTTCTCTGACCTTCATTTCCGGAATACAATCATAAAGCGACTTGTACTGAAAATGCTCAAAGTGCGTGCCTTTAGTGCGCGCGTTCGATTTCCGTTGAGAGAGCATCGAAGACACTACAGTGAATCCGAAGCGTATGTCTCATCCTTAAGAAATCATAAATAACAACGGATACAATCTGCTAATGACCAGTGTATATTTCTCATATACTGTAAATAAATAAATGAATAAATAAATAAATAAATAAATAAATAATACTTTTTCCAGCAAACTAAAAACCATCAATTATTATTATTGGCAATGTACGACATACTTTATAGCGCCACAAAAGATCGTTTTTTTTTAATTTTCTCGCAAACTACACATGAGAATTTAGCCTTGAGCATGTTATCTTGTTCAGCTCGATGTGGTCTATTGACTAGTGTGTATGTGTGTGTGTGTGTGTGTGTGTGTGTGTGTGTGTGTGTGTGTGTGTGTGTGTGTGTGTATCTGTGTACGTGTGTGTGTGTTATAATTGGACAACATTTTAGTTAAATGGTCCCACCTTAATATGTGGCATGGTTCTTTTTACAGCATCAATATTTAATGTTTGCAAATGAATCAGTTTTTTCTTCATTTTCTGGAAAACTACGCATTAGGTTTCACATTCAAGTATATAACAATATCATTCACTTATATCTCATACAGTTTAAAAATATCTTTCGATTGGTGTATGTCTTATTTTTGGATTTTTTCCCCTATGCTAATAGTATTATAGTGTAGAGTAAATCGAAGACTTCTTAAAAGTGCTGAATTCTATCAGAAAAAATAAACAAAGGACAATGGAGGAAAAGAAACGTAGATGTGGAGCGAGAAGATAAAAGCGACTACCGAAAATACGTCATCATCATAGGTATTCTGTCGTTGACAGGTCACTTCCCTGCAACTGAGAACCATTCAGGCTCCACGGTCTTCCTCTAACCTCTTCATCTTCACGTACGACTTTTCTGCTTTGCTATTGTCCATTAATTGAAATCTCCTTCGCCCCCTCCCTCTCTTTCCTGCCACTATACTCTCATGCACATCCTTCATGATACAGTTTCTTCTTACCCACTGTCCCAACCAGTTTCTCTTCCTCTTCTTAATAATATTTAAAATTGTCCTTCCCCCTACCACTTCTAACACCCTTTCATTCGTTTTCCGCGCGACCCAGCTAATTCCCTGCATTCTTCTCCACACCCACATTTTGAAAGCTTCCAGTCATTTTTAATCATTTTTGCGTAATGTCCATGTTTCTGACTCATATAATACAATACTCCACACGAAGCATTTTATGAGTCTTTTTTTTTTCAAGTCTTTATTCAAGGTCCCACAAAATAGTCTTTTTCTTCCTTCTTAAGGTTTCTTTCATCATTCCTATCCTTGCTTTTTCTTCACGTTCACATTTCGTATCACTAATAATACTACCAATGTATCGAAAATTAGTTACCTGTTCTATTATCTCCCATCCTACTTCTATATTTGATTCCGGCTCCATGGTTCCAATCACCATGGCTTTTGTCTTTCTAACATTTATTTTCATTCCATATTCTTCAGAGCCCTCTCTCAAGTTTTCTAACATCACCGAAAATACGAGTATTTAGCAAACCCCTGGCCTGACGTTTCGGAAACAGTCAAGCAGCTGCTCACACTTCAAATTGTAAGACAAAAATCCATAGCAACTCTGTATCACTATTTTTGGCGTGGGAGCACCAGGTTCGATTCCCGGCGGGAGCAAATGTAGTTCGGATCCCACGTTAATCTGTAGATTCCCTCTCATATAGCCTTGCTGCTGAAAGGGACGTTAAACTCGAAATCAACTCAACTCAACTCTGTATCACTATTGCTTTCCTGTCTCACAGTAGAACACGAATTATATCATCTGATACTGATGCTATCGTATTTACACAGAAAATAAATGACAAACCACATAAACAATAAGACTTTGAAAAATCCAATGACCACAACTCATGAAAGTTTCATTAAATTTAAAATAATTAGATACTTTCCCAATCCTTCAGCTTGGTACACATCTCATTCTTTATCCTATTTTGAATTAACTAAATTGAAACAATACAATTTTAAAAAATTACAATTTAATTTGTAAATTTCCTGCACGCTATCATCATCTATCAGCGTCAGGCAGGAGCGAAGTTAGATTTTTTTTTTTTTTTACAGTTTAGCGTCCCTTTTGCGAGCGAGGCTATATGAGACATGGTTCGACCTATACTTTAACGTGGGATCCAAACCACATGAGCTCCCACCAGTGGTCGAATCCGAATCTTCCGCGTACGCTAACCATAGAGCCTCACGTGGGAGCTCTACAGCGATTAGGGTGATTGTAGACTATTAGGAGCGTTACACACAGACTGAAACGTTCTTGTATTATAATAACAGTTTTGTT
The DNA here is from genome assembly GCF_964235325.1 of Thermobia domestica. Classification (NCBI taxonomy): domain Eukaryota; kingdom Metazoa; phylum Arthropoda; class Insecta; order Zygentoma; family Lepismatidae; genus Thermobia; species Thermobia domestica. Next base: position 108,642,323 of record NC_137460.1, read on the forward strand.
AATGTTAACACTATTATTTACTTTTCTCCATTAAGTAAATAATATTAACCTTTTGGTGTTGATATATTTTCCCGCTTCTGATCATTCGGGTGGACATAAAAGGGAGTAAATCAATGTTCTTTGTCCCTCCGTGTGATTCATTACAACTGGCTGGTATTAGAGCTAAACCTCGAGAAAGCCAAAGGGCACGTACGATGTTGTCCATCCCAAACTCATATGGATTAAGATCGAAACAGAGACCACTCGTACGTGTCTTGCCTTGCATTTCTACATGACCATAACACAGACAGAAATTTTGAGGATAAGAACTAGAAATATTCTTCAGTGAAACTCGAATCACTGGTGGTGGTGGGGGGGGTGATTCAGTGGTAGAGCGTTCACCTCTGGTGGCTGGAGTCCTTGGTTCGATCCCAGCTCGTGACAAGTGAACTTTGTGGTGGACAAACACCGAGTGTGTGGGCTTTCTCGGGGTTCTCCCGTTTCCTCCCACTTTCTTCATTCCACCATTTCATTCAATTCGCATCATCAACGTCTCCTTTAGCCTAACTGGCATAATCGTGTGGGACGTAAAACTTAAAGATTTCATTTCATTTCGAATCACTGGTGGGTACAGACCTGCACTGACCGCGCCTGGGCGGGTCAGCTTCGCTATTACTTTGTGCCGGGTCGGTCTTGAGCCGGACGACATTGCTTTCTCTTTAGGTCGGGCCAAGTAACTGCAGTTCTTTAATAATTACTGACTTTCGTTACACGATAATTGGAATAAAGCCAAACGTTAAAGTATTTATGCATGCAGATGGAGTAGAAGGTATTGTAAATAATGCAATATTTACAGTAGGTGTTGCTTACTGGCGACTTGCTTATCGGGCCGGGCCAGGCTCGGACCAAGAATTTTAAAAGCTATCATCCCGGACAGGGCTCGGACCAAAAATCTGCAAAACTTTACGGCCCCGGTCTGGAGTGGATTAGGCTTTAGCCGAAAAATTCGTGAGTTTAAACTTAGGATTATCAGCCAAATGCCTCAGACTACACGAATACACCGCACCAGCAACCGCTGATCAGCGCGCGGTTCCTCCTCTCATTAGCATATGAAGCAGAACGGAGAACATTAGCTGGAATGAATAACAAAGAGCTAGAAGTAGCAGGGACAAGAGAACAACATTATACAGAGATAAAAAGAGCGAAAGAATTTATTAGAACATCATAAATTAAGAAGAAATTATATTACGACGGACATTAAAATTGTATAATGTACTCCTGAGCACGAGATGAGACGAGACGAGAAACTTCATGAGTCTCATGGCATTTACGAGATAAGAATCGAGACGAGACAATAAATTTCATTAGTCTCGTAACAAAACTGGTTCTCCCAAGCCTTCGATCTCAAAGGCTGTTCTTCTGCTACAAATTTAATGTATAAATACTTTAAACTAACTAACTCTATGGCCTATGGAACCCGGAGGGTCAATGCCGCGTTCACAAAAGCTCTCTACCGACTTCTATCCTTAGCCAATTAGATCCAGTTTTTATTTTGTATTTCTATTTCTGCTAGATCCATCTTAATATTGTCCTCCCATCTGCGCCTAAGTCTTCCTAATGGCCGTTTTCCGGTGGATCTTCCGGTTAAGACTTTGAAAGCGTTCCTACTTTCTTCCATTCTCGCTACATGACCTGCCCATCTGAGCTTCCTAGACATGATGATCCCAACAATGTTTGGTAAACTGTATAAATTATGTAGTTCCTCGTTACGGGAAGTTTCCGCCATTCCCGATTCCCGGTTCTCTTGGGTCCGAATATTCGTCTCAGGATCTTATTCTCAAATACTTTCAATCTGTTCTTCCTTCTGCGTAAGCGACCATTGTTTTGCAACCATACAGAACCACAGGTATGATTATCGTTTTATATGTTTTAAGCTTCAAATTCCTCGACAGAATTCGCGACGACGAGAGATATTGAACTGAATGATAACACGAATTCCCTGCTTTTAGTCGACATTTAATTTCCTCGTGAATATGATTTTCGTCTGTTAATATTGATCCTAGATATTTGAAAGTATCCACTTTATCAAAAGTATTATTCGATATTTTAACGCATCCATAATTTGCCGTATTATGATCCTTACGAACTTCCATGTATTTAGTTTTTTCTGCATTTACTTCTAAACCCATGTCCCTGCAAGCTTTTAATAAGACCTCTGCATTTCTTTCTATTGTTCTCCTATCATCCCCTATTAAATTTACATAATCAGCGTATGCCATAACCTAGTGAACCCCGTTCAACTCTAGGCCCTGGTTGCTATCTTTGATTTACCTTATAGCGTATTCCAGAACAAAGTTGAATAATAATGGCGACAATTCTCCTTGTTTGAGCCATTCTCAACGTGAAGGTATTACCTGACCAGCGAACGAGTGCGGGCGGCCGGTTTTGGAACTAAAATGCAAGCAGCAGTGTTTCTAACCGGATTACTTGTAATCAATCTATCATAGTTCTTTTTGTCCTGTTCGTAATAAACCACTTCACGCATATAGTCAAGTCAGGGGCAGATGCATGGGGCGGGGCAATTGCCCCTCCCCCAGAATGGGATATTTTAGAATTTTCATCTTTGTATTATACATATAAAATAAAACCTAAAATAGGTAGGCCTTACTTTTTCTGTTTTACGTTTCAGAAGTCAAATAAAGCAATAAATTGCAAGAAATTACTTACATTGGCGTTCTTGCTCAAAAAAAATGTCCACCTTTGGAATCGCAGGTAGCCATTTCTGTTCTAGAAATTGCAGACAATAGCTACTTCTCATTTTCTAAAGTTTTTTTTTTTTTTTTTTTTTTTTTGCAATACACTTTTACCTTGATTTAACTTCGAAACATTCAGCCTAAATCCGCCCCTGGCTCAAGCTAAGACAAACAGTTTCAAAAGTTATTGAAGTTATTTGCAGAACATCTTAAGTAACAAGCAAAAAAAAAAAAAAAAAAAAAAAAAACTACAACAAAAATACACCCTCCATATTAACTTGGGAACAAACTAGCGAGCAGCGTTTTACAGGGTGCTCCTGTTTTATAATGACACCGAATAAAACGTAATCAATTTTTATACATTCTGCTTAATACACGGTAGTAGCTCACTGAATTGTCAATTGTGCTATGTTGTTCTTAAATTGGTAATTTCCATTCATATATCACTATTCACAATACATCTGCATTAGGGATGGCCACATTTTTTCGAAAAATACTTTCTCGAAAAATGGATTTTTCGAAAACGAAAAACGAAAAACGAAAAATTTTTCGAAAAACGAAAAACGAAAAACGAAAAATTTTTCGAAAAACGAAAAACGAAAAATTTTTCGAAAAACGAAAAATTTTTCGAAAAACGAGAAACGAAAAATTTTTCGAAAAACGAAAAACGAAAAATTTTTCGGAAAACGAAAAACGAAAAAAATCGAAACAGAAGGAGATGGAACACGAAGGGACGAAACGAAACTGATGAGAAATTTGAAGTTGCGAAAGAGCAACATTTCCTTCCCTGCCTGGTTTGAATGAAGTTATAAACAAAAGAAAAGAAACGCATCATTACATACAGATAAGCTTTACTCCCTGACTGAAATTGAATAGTATCTTATTTCGCTGATGCGGCGTGTTCTAATCGTAATAGCTATTTGAGACTGCTTTTAGCTAGCTATCTCGTACTCGCCATTGTTGATACGGTACGTGGTTTCGTATTCGCTGTGACTGAATATTTTGGTAACAATAAAAGATTGTTGTTTAGAGAAAGGACACGTGACCTACGATATCAACACTTCTGATATGTTTATTGGCCTAGTGGGAGAAGCATTAGTTCGTTATGAGGAATACCCAACTGAGTTCATTATATCAGTTACCAACGCAGAGCTTGTTTCGAACTATATAAGATAACTGCAAGAAGAGATATTTTCGGGAAGTATTTACAATGGGAAAGTCGAATATATGGGAACATTTCACTCGTGAAAATGATGGTGTTTCTTCAAAATGCAATTACTGTCGAAGTATTATCCACAATCGAAATTCAACGACTGGCTTGTGGTACCATTTAAGATCACGACACGTTGGTGTTATACAGGAAACATCAAGATAGCAGTCACTGGAAGAGATTATTGAGGCCGAGGGTGATCCAGAGATGGAGCCACAAAAGAAACAGAGGTAAGTGATTGTACATTGGTGTCATTTGAATCTTCTAGCCCCCTCCCCGAGTGGGGTAGATAAGATTTATTTAGAGGATACTCGTGTTTGACACTCTTAGAGTAAAAATAAAAAAATAACGTGACACGAACACACTTAGTGGACTATTTATCTTTACACTCTTGTAACTTTTAGAATAATATAAAAAAAAGGCTGAAATTTTGTTACAAACTAAGGATGCTACAGTATCACAAACATCCACAAAGATCCAGGCCCGTGCTGGCTTACTAATGAGGGCGGTGGACAAGTCTACCAAGAGGGCGCTCATACAAACGTGATTACGTTATATATATATATATATATATATATATATATATATATATATATATATATATATATATATATGTGTGTGTGTGTGTGTGTGTGTGTGTGTCTGTGTCTTTTGGAAGATTTAATTCCTGTCTCCAAGATAAAAAGAAAAGTATAGACCAACCTGGGTGTAGAAATGCCTCGGAGCGATGACCATCTGAAAATTTTCGGAAAAATGCAAAAACAGACATACTCCAGAACAAAATGTCGGATTGAAATTGGGCAAAAGTGAATGTCCATTATTGTTAGTCATAGATTCCATTAGTGTACAATCGGATAAAGTGCAGTGGCGGTGCAAGGGTGGCTCCCAAAGAAACTGGGAGAGCACAGTTGTCTTCAATATTGGGAGACGGGCAGATTTAAGGCTTTTTTTGGTGGCGAAGGGGCAGATGAGACTCAGATGAATCTGCTTTCTGAGGTGAACATGTATATTATATATCAGGCGATGTAGATGAAATAGTGGTAAATATCAGTATTACAAATCAGTGCCATGAACTTATTCTGAAATCTGAATACATGCATATTTGTAATTGGTATGCTTCTACTTAGACCGCATTAAATTTTAGGACACTTATTTTATAATAACTTAAATAATGACTTTCCCTAAACTATGAAGAAAGAAAATAAATTATGTATGACGCAATAATACTATTATTTGAGAAAAATGATGATGATCTCAATAGCATTATAGGAATCGTTACAGGAATTAAATAAATATACTAACAATAATTAAAGACGAATTTAATGTATTGACATTGGGGGGCAGGCTCCCCATTTCCTCGGGATTTATGCCCTATCTACAGCTGATACAATTTTCCAGCATGAGGAGAGGCACATATCCTTTTCTGACACTTATTGCAATTTGTGTCCAAGTAACGGGAGCTGAATTAATACAGATTGGTGTGACGTAAATACGCCAGGATACGAAGTTCAGTTTGAAATATGAAAGAATACGATTCTTTTTTTAAAATGAAACAAGCCAAGAGACATCAATTTCATCTCACTTTCCTTTGTGGCAGTCGGACACAAATCATCACATGTCTCCCCCAAAAACACATTTCAAATCGAATTATTGAGGGGACAGTCCCCCGTAGTTCCAAGGTTGGGGACATGTCCCCCTCATCCTCTCGGGATTTGCGCCAATGACTATATGAATTTACTATATAGAACTGATATACAGAAGGACAATTAAAACCACTTCCCTCTAACGTGGTGTTTCGCAGGGTGCTGTATGCGCGGGACGCACTGCACCCTTCACGGGTTCTTCACCCACAGTAACAGCATGTATTCATTTTATAGAACTAAGCCATACAGAAAAATAAATAAAACCGTTTATCTTTGATGTTGTTTTGCAAGGGTGCCTTGACGGGTTCTTTTCCAACGATAACAGTATGTATATTGTATAGAACTGTGCCATACAGAAGCACTAGCGGATCCAGAGGTATCGTTTGGAGGTGCGGTTCGCTTTCTGGAAGATGAGATAGCCTAAAAGTGACCAGAATTTTAATTTGCAAAAATGGGACACATATGAATCCGGGGCTGGAGAGGAGGGGGGGCGTAAACCTGATTCTCAGATTATATTTTGTGACCCGATTTTATTATTATTATTATTATTATTATTATTATTATTATTATTATTATTATTATTATTATTATTATTATTATTATTATTAATATTATTATTATTATTATTATTATTATTATTATTATTATTATTTTTATGAAAGTATATTCTTTCTCTAGAGTTGAACTTCCGTTTCGGAGGCGTGGCGGTATCATAATTCACTTCACACTTAGTCACCACAATATATCAGATGCACTGTCTTGCACAGTACTTACACAAAGTACTATATTGACGATTGCATTTATATGTCACCTGTTATCTGCCACGAGCCTCTCCCATATCTCCTCTGTGTATATAAATATAGCTTCCCTTTGTTTCACTAAAGTGATCGCAAGAAAACATGAAGTTTGATATAACTATCAATGTCATTATCCAATAGAATGCCTTGACGTTCGTCGACCCCTATCCATGACATTTTTTTTTCACTGTCTCTCTGATCTGATCTTTGATCTATGGCGCTATGGAAAGAACATTTCCTGAGGGCAAGATGTTGGATTTCCGTTACGTTTCGTTTTGCTAAACTCAATATTTCACCATGATTTCAGTTTATCAACATTATTGACATTTTCTTAAGTGCGCGTTAAGATTGCGGCTACATAAGTCGTACCAAAATCTTCTGATGTATCAAAGATGAAGAAAACATTTCTATGATTGGTATAGAACCCAGGATTCACGAGGAGTTGGGGAGTCATTGATAAGCCTTGACGTTATGTGTGCATGGAATAGTTCATTTCTCAAGAAAAGCTCCCAACTATACTCAATTGATGCATTTAAAGATGAATGTGTAAGGAATTCAATTTCTGGTACATTTAGGAATTTTTAACTTAAGCAGGAGAGAGCAAGAAGACAAATATAGGATACTATTACAAAAGTGTAGACCTCTATACATAGGGTATTTTGATTTGTTGCTTGAGCTTAACGTTCCATGGTAGTGACATGACGGCTAAAGGAGACGTGCACTTATTGATTGTAATGGAATCCGAACCACATTTTTCGTTGAAATGTACCCTCAACGGGAATCAAACTGGGGACTTTAAACACCGTATAGGGTATTTTGTCCGAATACTCTGCTTTTGCAGTGGTATAATTGAGTATGTAAAAAAAAAAAAAAAAAAAAAAAGACCAGACGAGGAAGAGGGTGTTGGAAATTGGCTCTATTAATTAATTTCTTAAAAGCAGCATTTAGAAACATGTATGCCTACAACAACAATAAAATTATATTATAGTAGCCTTTACCTAGGTGGGATTTCGCTCCCAGACCCCCAATTTGTTCGGAATACGGCCCTGTACAATGTAGAAAATACTTCTACGTGTATTGTGGCACAATATTTTGCGTTCTCCCTTCTGTGTCTTTCATATACATATAATTGAATCGAGCTAAAACGCTGTCACGAAATTCAAACACCTCGCAAGGCATTTTAGTCAACCCTCACCTATTTTTTTTTTGCCTTTCTACTGTACGTTAAGTGGCAAAAAATGCTCAAATACATGTTTCATTATTTTAAATGAATAATCAAATTAGCAACTTTCATGTCTCTAGCCGTAAGGAATTCCGAAATATAGGCATCTTATAATAATAATAATAATAATAATAATAATAATAATAATAATAATAATAATAATAATAATAATAATAATAATAATACAAAACGCTGAAATATATATTGAATTGTTTTAAGTGAGAAGTCCATATATCTAATTCCATGTTTCTAACCTTTAAAGATTCTTAGATATTGATATCTTATTATGCACTGAGAAAAATCCATTATCCGGACAGCGGTATATTGTACAAATACAAGGATTCGTTATGTTTACTAAGGAAATCTGTACGGAGCGTACTTTATCCATATACTACATAGGTACTGCCTTTTACCCGCTTAGATATTACATCATGTCTCTGCAGGATGTCTGATATCTAACAATCTTCTGTATTTTACATACGTATACGTATGTTAAATACTTCAGCTATACGTTATATACGTCCATCTGTGTGTAAGATCCAGACCGCCTATAGACACTCTTTCTTTCGCCATGGCTGACGTCATTGAACTACCGTCTTTTGCTTGCGAAACGAGGTTGTTTACAAACGGAACAGAAGAGAGGAAGGAAACCTGGGAAGCCTGGGTAAGTACAATAGTTAACTATTACTTTAGTTAAATATATCCCATTAATTATATATTCTTTTAGTGTAACTTGCTTTAATATAGTACTAAGTAAGTAATGTAGTTTATGACTACAATTCTTACTATTGTAACTCGTAAATGATTGAGGAGAATGGAATGGGTGAATCTGAATTTTGAAAAAACTTTGAATATTAATGTTTTGAAACATATTATGTTTCAAGGTAGCAAAATGAATGTTATGTGTTTATTCATTCCATTTTATATGTGACGATTTATTACTTGGTGCAGATTTACTACAGGACTGCTTAACATAATTGCTAATAAACCGTTTTCAGCGCGGAAATTTCCTTGTGTAGTGAAGATTTAGGATTTAGATTTCTGGGCTTTCGGCATCAATGGCCTTGTTACCCCATATGAGGGATGACTTTCCTCGGCGAGTACACTATCCGGGGAAAGGAAGGGAAGAAAGGATTGGGGAAGGAAGAAAACGGCCTGGGACCTATATGTTAGGTACCACTCCGGCATTTGCCTGCTGTGAATGAGGAAAACCCAAGGAAACCTCATTCAGGATGGCTGGACTTAAAATCTTTTGATACTTTTTCGACCGAGTTCTCCCCCGGGATCGAACCCGGAACCGTTCGCACCGAAGGCGAGAGCGCTAGCGACTACCCTACGCGGGGCCACTTGTGTAGTCTAGAAAACTCATTTTTACTAGGATATTTGCAAATTTTTTTTTTTTTTTTTTTTTTTGCTTTTAGTTTAACGCCCCATGATTGTACATCAATGTAAGAGAGAAGGTGACAATGAGATACATGATAATGGTGGAATCAAGAAAATGTAAGGAAACTGGAAAGTCTTAAGAATAACCACACCTACAGTGTTCACCAAAAGGCTATTTGTCGGGAGCAGGAATCGAACCAGGGACCTAACGCGTCAGAGGTAAGCGCTCTACTACAAAGCTTTCTTTTGTTTAAAGAACTTGTTTACATTGAAATATATATATTTTACGAAGATACTAACATATTTTACAGCCTCACTGAAATTAAAAAAAAAAAAAAAGTAGTCAGGGAGAGTTTACTTGTCAGATTTTTATTTTTTAATTTAATTTATTTTTATTTTTATTTATTTTTGCTTTGTTATGTTCCCTAGTTAATTAATGTTTGGGTTACTGAAAATTAAAACCTTTTTAGTATTATTGTTATGTCATCACTTTGGAACCAAAAAAGTTAGATTTTTTTCTTGTGTTTTCATATAGGAAGTTGGTAAGTTTGTGCCTTAGCATTGGTTTGGTTTCTAGAACGTAATTGAAGGTCATGTTGAGTTGAGTCTTGGCGGGTTTAGAGTTCGTGAAGTGTCAGGCACTGCTTGTGCCCCTGTCTTCTGTCTGTGATGTTTCCTGGCTTTGGGCTGTGAGGTATTTATGTTGAGGAGTACCAACGCAGGCCGCGTGATATACAGGTAGCTTCAACAGCTACGAGTGCCAGATGTTCATCTTTCGTTACGGCGTGACTAATGCAGTATAGTACTAGGTTCAAATTCTATGGGTGGTAAAAATGGTCGTGGTGTGGTAAGAAATACAACGTAATTGTTATTAGTTTATTAGTGTTTCTTCATAGTATAGTTTCACTATTTCTAGAAGGAATTAAGTATTAACGAAGTAATAAATAAGCAAAAGCACACTTTGATTGGCGTTAACTATTTCTCATACTCCATTGAGAATGTTTTGATCCTCAGTTGCGCAAACATCCAGTGTGCGTTTTTTTGTTTGCTTACACTGCCTTATAGATGAGCTCCCTCGTGGCTAAGTGGTTAGTGAACACGCCTTTGGCGTGGGACACCCGGGTTCGATTCCCGGCCGGGGGCCGCGGTGGCTCAGTGGTAGAAGGTTCACCTCTGGTACTTGGGGTCCCGGGTTCGATCCCAGCCCCGCCAAGTGAACCTTGTGGTGGACAAACACCGTGTGCGTGGGTTTTCTCGGGGTTCTCCCGTTTCCTCCCACTTTCTTCATTCCACTATTTAATTCGTTACTCATCACCGTCTCCATTAGCCTAACCATCATAACCGTAGGACATAAAACTCAAAGATTTCATTTCATTTTTTCGATTCCCGGCCGGAGCTTATGTGGTTCGGATTCCACGTTAATCTGTAGGTCCACGTCTCATACAGCCTTGCTGCTGAAAGGAACGTTAAAATCAAATCAGCACTGTTTTACAGATGCAATTGTTCGATTCCGAGTTCGAATGAAGCTTTTTACGGGCAGGGGGCGACTTTTATATATACAATCCAAGGATTTTAGTTATTAGTCAGTGATGCAATATATAGACCTATATATATTACAAAATTGAAAGTGACTATGTTTGTGACTCTTAATCTCTTAAGAGCTGCGGTGGCTCAGTGGTAGAGCGTTCACCTCCGGTACTTGGGGTCCCGGGTTCGATCCCAGCCCCCGTCAAATGAACTTTGTGATGGACAAACACCTTGTGCGTGGGTTTCCTCGGGGTTCTCCCGTTTCCTTCCACTTTCTTCATTCCACCTTTCATTCATTGCTTATCATCAGCGTCTCCTTTAGCCTAACCGGCATAACTGTGGGACGTAAAACTCAAAGGTTTCATTTCATTTTTTCTTAATCTCTTTGGAATCTTGTACTTAGGTTCACAGCGGAAGCGACGAAATAACTCGACTCATCCATTGTAGCTCTCTTCGCAACCAGTTTCCAAAATGTTGGCAATAAGTTTGCGAAACGGGATATGACGACTCCAATTTTGGGTGAAAAGTCGCTATAAAAAATAATAGAGAAATTCATTGTCTATAAGCATTGTTTTAAAGTTGTAGATGTAAACTAAACAATATGTTCTACTCACTGGCGCAAATCCGTGGGGGGGGGGATGACGGATACATGTCCCCTCCAATCTTGGAACTGAGGGGGACTTCTCCCCAATAATCCGATTTGAAATGTGTTTTTTGGGAGAAATTTGATTATTTTTGTCCGATTGCTACAAAGGAACGTGAGATAAAATAGATGTCCCCCAGAATAAGCCTCAAATCTGCAGCCTCCCAACGCTGAAGACAACTCTGATCCTCCACAACATTGTTTTTCAACTTCATAAGTATTTTGGACATCGTCAAAAAAAGTATGGTAACGGTCTTACCCCCCCCTCCCAATGTTGAAGACAGATTTGCGCCGCTGGTTCTACTCACATCTTTGTAAATAGGGCGCAACCAATCCTTTAATTCAGGGATCATTTTTTTGTAAAAGAAAAAGTGCAGAATAATTAAAAGACCCCAAAGGACAAATATAACAAACATCTTCTTCGCCTTTATTCACGCAATCTATAGCTAATCTTGTTGCTATCGGTAATGATGTATTACGTGTGTTTCTCAACGGAAACTCTGCGAACTAAAGGACATCAAGTTTGTAGTTGTTCTTCGTTAGAGGGCAAGGGTAACATAACAATGCAGGATTGTGGGGCAGTGAGTATGCTGTATTTCCAAACTCTTCATCAGTTGCGCTGATTAAAACAAACAAACAGAAAAAAAGAACGTAAAAACTGTTTTGAACTAATAATGCTTCTCTACAGATGAACATTTTGTTTGGAGCAGAAAGTCGCTAAATGTGTAAGTAGGTAAATCGTCATTTAAAAATCACCCAAAAAAGTCTCCAATCGGAAAAAAATATTTTTTGTCGCTATCGTAGGGCGACCATACGTCCCGTTTTGACCGGGACAGTCCCGTTTTAGTGGCGTGTCCCGGCCGTCCCGTCAGTAGATGGAAAAAGTAGTATTCGTCCCGTTCTATGTAAATGAAAGAAGTAAATAACAAACCCAGTATCTTTACTCCTTTTAAAAGTATTAATAATTAATAATAACAAAGAGGCAAAAATTGAACTGAAATTCCCTATATTAAACATACTCTATAGTTCGCAGTACTGCTCGAAAGGCAGCAGAGGTTTTAGCAGTTGGTTGTGTGTTGAACAAATTTCAACGTGTCTTTCCTTTTTCATAAGTACCCGTTCTGTAACAAAGAGAGAGAAGAGGAAATCTGATATCAAGGCACTGATAAGAACAAAGGTAGATCTAAAAGTCTAGGGTTGCAAGAACCTGTCCCGTTTTTAACTGAAAATTTTATGGTCAACCTACGCTATCGTTGAGGTCGAATTCCCCTTATTTAGCGACTTTACCCAAAATTGGCAACATTGACCCCCACCGAACAACCAGGGTTGAATTCAGGGGGTAGCCCGGGGGGAATCTCCCCCCCGAAGAAAATTCATTCCCCCCGGAGAAACTCCCAAAATTTCAGTCACAAAATGTAGAAATTACTTCACCCAATTATTTGCTTTTCTGTCCGTGTACGTGCAGACGAAATCCGATCTCTCAATATACATATAAATGACGCAGACCCATTCTATATAAATGTTAACATGTAACATCTAAGATAGAATACCAAATAGTGAATAAAACTTGTATTTCTTAACGCTATGACTGAATTTGGCAGAACATGAAATTGTTAACTGTTGAAGAAAGGTTTGTATTTTAGTAGGTACTATACTCTCGCCCTATATTATATATTAGTAGGTAGCACTAGCACAGGTTGAGATACGAAAGGAAAGATAGGGAAGATCTTTCGATCATTCCATATAATCTCTCATGTCAGCAGACTTCAGTTCTTGAAAATATACAGTTCCTACATTATTTGAAATAGGGCGCCTAAATCCCATTTCTCGCATCGGAAGTAACAGACGTAAATGTGTTTTACGATTGTTAAAGTAAACACATCTTTCTTTAATTAAAAATAATTCAGTTAAAGGGTGAGATTCAGTGGGCGTCATTTAGAGGGATCAGGGAGGAACAGTTATCCCTCCTTGATTAGAGACTTATATAGAATTTATCAATATGATAATAGTATATAAGTGAAAGATTGCTATTGAAGGTGGCCAAGATCCTGCTCAGTGCCGTTCCATGGGGGAGGGGCAAGCGGGGCGACGGCCCCGGGCGCCGAAGTAAGGGGTGAAAAATTCGGGAGGGAAAAAGAAAAAAGAAGGAAAGAAAAACAGAGGAATGAAATACATGTGGACATATATAAAATGAAAGGAAAAAAGTAATGAAAAGTGCTCAAAATCAAGGAAAAGCAGGGTTTACTTTTTAAAATTTTCCCACCTTTGGCGGCTGGTCTGTCGACCTCACTCATATATACGGGGATGCCGTCGTATACTCTCGCGCCAAGCGCTGATTTTCCACAACACGGCACTAATCCTACTGAAGATTTCGTCAACTAAACTATTGATGTATATGCAGTGAAGAAACCAAGGCTAATATGTTTGATTTAGAATCAGAAGTGTGAGAAAGAATGATAACTTTTTATTAAGATATTCCTAAGTATGTTTGTTTTAGGAGAAAAAATATTTCAGTTAATTTAAATCTTTTTAAAAATTTTTACATTAGTAACAAACAGTAATTACTGAATATAGGAAATAATAAAAATAGTTACTGTAAATAGCAGTTAAAGTTTAGTGTAAACTATTTTTGCCAGTCTTTATTTAATGTTTTAGATGAAATCAAACGATTGTTTTCTTAAAATTATAATCTCATTGAATATTTATCAGCAATTAGTCTCAATATTAGGTAAGATGTGTATGTGAATGGAATTGTTAAATATGCTGCTTTCTTGAAAAAAATACAGAAAAATAACCCTCCCCCGAGCAGTTGACATTCCCCCCCGGGTGTAAATGTCTGAATTCAACACTGCGAACAACACCCCGTTATCTTTAGCCTAGCCAGCATAATAGTGGGACGTAAAACTTAAAGATTTCATTTCGAACAACACTCCCAGAAACCTATTGTTATACCATTCCCAAAACACCCTTTTGTACAGTTCTCCCTATTCGAAAAAAAAATTGTAAATAGCAGTGTTCATATATAAATATGGAACTCAATTTCCCTGAATTTTCCAGGTTTTCCAGGTATTAATTTTTCAATTTCCAGGTCTAGTGGAAGAAACTAATAGTACGAGAACACATAAATTTTAAGAATACTATATTTATATATTTGAGAATGGCCACCCTTCTCCCCAATGAACGATTGCAATTAAATATTGAGTCACAAGAAAATAAATAATTAAAATAAATAAAATTTAAGTTGAAAAATATGAAGTTGAGAAACCTACTAAGGGAATTATATAATACTTTTGTTCCATACTTGAATACATTCAAAATATACAAAAATATTGGCTTGGGGAAGAAAAAAGGGCCCGCGAGATTTTAACTGATTCTTATAGTACTCGACAACAGAAATAAATTACTGAAAGAATTTTCAAAATCGGCGCAGGTAAACATGCAGAAAATCGCATTTTCATGTACCGGTTCAAAATGGGGAAGAAAAGACGACCGCGAGATTTTAATTGATTCTTGTACACGACGAGAGAAATCGATTAGTGAAGGAATTTTCAAAATCGGCGCAGGCAAACATGGAGAAAATGGCATTTTCATGTACCCGTTCAAAATGAGGAAGGAAAAAGGTTCCGCGAGATTTTAACTGATTCTTGTAGTACTCGTCGAGAGAAATCGATTAGTGAAGGAATTTTCAAAATCGGCGCAGGCAAACATAGAGAAAATCTCATTTTCATTTTCCGGTTCAAAGTGGGGAAGAAAAAAGGGCCGCAAGATTTTAACTGATTCTTGTAATACTCGACGAGAGAAATCGACTAGTGAAGGAATTGTCAAAATCGGCGCAGGCAAGCATGAAGAAAATGGCATTTTCATGTATCAGTTCAAAATGGGGAAGAAAAAAGGGCCCGCGAGATTTTAACTGTTTCTTGTAGTACTCGACGAGAGAAATCGGTTAGTGAAGGAATTTTCAAAATCGGCGCAGGCAAACATGGAGAAAATGGCATTTTCATGTACCGGTTCAAAATGGAGAAGGAAAAAGGTTCCGCGAGATTTTAACTGATTCTTGTAGTACTCGTCGAGAGAAATCGATTAGTGAAGGAATTTTCAAAATCGGCGCAGGCAAACATAGAGAAAATCGCATTTTCATGTACCAGTTCAAAATGGGGAATGAAAAAGAACCGCGAGATTTTAACTGATTCTTGTAGTACTCGACGAGAGAAATTGACTAGTGAAGAATTGTCAAAATCGGCGCAGGCAAGCATGAAGAAAATGGCATTTTCATGTATCAGTTCAAAATGGGGAAGAAAAAAGGGCCCGCGAGATTTTAACTGTTTCTTGTAGTACTCGACGAGAGAAATCGATTAGTGAAGGAATTTTCAAAATCGGCGCAGGCAAACATGGAGAAAATGGCATTTTCATGTACCGGTTCAAAATGGGGAAGGAAAAAGGGCCCGCGAGATTTTAACTGATTCTTGTAGTACTCGACGACAGAAATAGATTAGTGAAGGAATTTTCAAAATCGGCGCAGGCAAACATGGAGAAAATGGCATTTTCATGTACCGGTTCAAAATGGGGAAGGAAAAAGGTTCCGCGAGTTTGAACCGCTACGATGTATGTTCACGAATGTCCCCGTCTTCTCAAATTTAGTTAATTACTGTGACACTGAAACATGTGACACAGAGTCACATTGTGGATGACTGCAATCGGCAACCACTGCACATATACTCCTCCCGCCCCACAGTTTGATTATTTCGATCCATTCCTCACGTGCTAACGGCATGGTTCAACATCTGCAAGAAAGAGGTAAATGTAACGTTCAATTGGCAATAGCTTTTCACCAAATTAAGCTGCATGAAATCTGATTGCATATTTGACATACTGAGAAAATTCTAGTCCGTGGCCATATGTATCACATATTCCATCAATTCATAAAAATTTTGAACACAAAATTACGGTCGTCCGTGTGACGTGCTCCCAAAAGGCCTAATGTGTATCACCCACCTCACATTCAATGAAACCACATCCGTGTAGAATTAAGAAAGGAACCTCTTATGATGTATACAGGATGTCTCAAACGTTCCCTGACATAGGGTAACTCTGTTATTATCAGAGTTACGACAAAATGTAAGAGGAAAAACATCTCGAAATATGACGTTTTCAATCTAAAGTGAACACTTTTTTAAAAAATCGGACAAGATGAATGTGCTGTATACTCTTTATGCACCCAATTTTAAATGAAAATGCAACGTTGTCATTTACCTGGACCCACGACATAAGTGAATGAAGTTACTGTTTGAAACGGGGGCTGGCCATCGACATGTTAGCGTAAAAGACAGTAACTTCACTCACTTCTGTTGTGGGTCCAGGTAAATGGCAACGTTGCATTTTCATTTCACATTGGGCGCATAGAGAGTGTACAGCGCAAACGGGTCATCCGATTTTAAAAATTCCTTCACTTTAGATTGAAAACATCATAATTGGATATGCTTTTCCCTCCTACATTCTGTTGTAACTCTGATAATAACAGAGTTACCCTATGTCAGGGGACTTTTGAGACACCCTGTATACCTTATTTAATGTATGTTTGATGTCACTATAACTGTAGTATAATTTAGTTTGTTTAAATTTACAATTTAATACAAGTAGATTCGGATTTACATGCGTAGGATTTTGTATGCATCTAACTAATGAATTCTTTTATTTTTATGCTTAACTTAGTGACTTGGCTTTGGACTGCAACTGATTATTGTAACCCATTATTGCTTGAGAAGAAACAAGATATCCGAATCTTCATTTGGAGAAATCAAAGGTCTATTGGAAAGCTGGGGATTACAATCATTAATTTCTACATTTCAAGGTGCGTAGTAAATTATATATTGTGTTTATTGTTAAATTACTATTATTGGGTTTAGAATCAATGAAGCACTTCATGATATTTTATGGGGATCAAGATGGGTGCCGGATAGATAAGTATTTGAGCGTCAGGCTCTTATTTCTTTTCAATTTAATATTTAATCAATGATTATTTTTCTCCCTCATTATTCCACCAAATCGTATTCCAAGATCATATATCCATTTTTGTTCGATATATCCATATTTTTGATCTCTTTCATATTTCTATATTTTCGATTTTTGATATTGTTTATATTTCGATATTGCTGTATTTTTCGATATTTCGAACAAGTTTCGATAGTTTGTCGACATCGATTATCTATATCTAAATTCGGATATCCCAAAGCCCTATCGAGCACCCTCCGAAATGAAGTTTTTGGCTATGGACCTGATTAGGGATGCGCACGAGACAAGACGAGACAATTTTTGTTACGAAATTCGAGACAAGATAGAGCTTTTCCAATAGAAACGGATCCAGTTTTCGAGACGAGACAACTTTCGCGGCACCTTTTCGAGAGGAGACAACCTCAAATCTTTTCTCTTGCGCATCCCTAGACTTGATCATGAGTTATCAAAAAAAAAAAAAAAATGTTAATGAGAAATAACATGTAAATACAATATAGGTAGCTAAAACATTTTTGTTTTCATTCTTCAGTAATGCATTGTTATTAATCTCAGGGGGGGGCGGTGGCTCAGTGGTAGAGCGTTCACCTCCGGTGCTTGGGGTCCCTGGTTCGATCCCAACTCGCGCCGTGTGGACTTTGTGGTGGACAAACACCTTGCTCGTGGGTTTTCTCGGGGTTCTCCCGTTTCCTCCCACTTTGTTCATTCCACCATTTCACTCATTTCTCATTATCACCGTCTCCTTATCCTAACCGGCATAACTGTGGGACGTTAAACTTAAATATTTCATTTTTTATTAATCTCAGCATTTTATAGTGTACTAGCAGCGTTCACCCCGCTTCGCTGCGGTCACCCCGGAACGCAATAAACTTTGTTACTTAGATAATTTTTACTTTTTCGCTTTCAAGTGATATGATAAAAACCATAGAAGATTGCAGTAAATGTTAACATTATATCGCCTGTCATTTATGTTAACCCGCCCCGCTTCGCTGCGGTCACCCCGGAACGCAATAAACTTTGTTACTTAGATAATTTTTACTTTTTCGCTTTCAAGTGATATGATAAAAACCATAGTAGATTCCAGTAAATGTTAACATTATATCGCCTGTCATTTATGTTAACCCGCCGAGTGACACGGTCATGCGGGTTGCATATAAATACGTTTATTTTTACCTATGATGAACTAACAAAGGATTTGTACGTTATGGACACTTGAATGGTCAATTATCTCAAGACACTGGTAATTAAAAATTAAAGTGATATGATAAAAACCATCTAGGGTCCAAATCCTAATAACCCCCCAAAAATGAAAGAAATTGGTTCAGCCGTATTAGCGTGATGAGGGAACAAAGGATTTGTGCGTTCTCTTTTATATATAAGACTAGCAGCGTTCACCCCGCTTCGCTGCGGTCACCCCGGAACGCAATAAACTTTGTTACTTAGATAATTTTTACTTTTTTGCTTTCAAGTGATATGATAAAAACCATAGAAGATTGCAGTAAATGTTAACATTATATCGCCTGTCATTTATGTTAACCCGCCCCGCTTCGCTGCGGTCACCCCGGAACGCAATAAACTTTGTTACTTAGATAATTTTTACTTTTTCGCTTTCAAGTGATATGATAAAAACCATAGTAGATTCCAGTAAATGTTAACATTATATCGCCTGTCATTTATGTTAACCCGCCGAGTGACACGGTCATGCGGGTTGCATATAAATACGTTTATTTTTACCTATGATGAACTAACAAAGGATTTGTACGTTATGGACACTTGAATGGTCAATTATCTCAAGACACTGGTAATTAAAAATTAAAGTGATATGATAAAAACCATCTAGGGTCCAAATCCTAATAACCCCCCAAAAATGAAAGAAATTGGTTCAGCCGTATTAGCGTGATGAGGGAACAAAGGATTTGTGCGTTCTCTTTTATATATAAGACTAGCAGCGTTCACCCCGCTTCGCTGCGGTCACCCCGGAACGCAATAAACTTTGTTACTTAGATAATTTTTACTTTTTCGCTTTCAAGTGATATGATAAAAACCATAGAAGATTGCAGTAAATGTTAACATTATATCGCCTGTCATTTATGTTAACCCGCCCCGCTTCGCTGCGGTCACCCCGGAACGCAATAAACTTTGTTACTTAGATAATTTTTACTTTTTCGCTTTCAAGTGATATGATAAAAACCTTAGTAGATTCCAGTAAATGTTAACATTATATCGCCTGTCATTTATGTTAACCCGCCGAGTGACACGGTCATGCGGGTTGCATATAAATACGTTTATTTTTTACCTATGATGAACTAACAAAGGATTTGTACGTTATGGACACTTGAATGGTCAATTATCTCAAGACACTGGTAATTAAAAATTAAAGTGATATGATAAAAACCATCTAGGGTCCAAATCCTAATAACCCCCCAAAAATGAAAGAAATTGGTTCAGCCGTATTAGCGTGATGAGGGAACAAAGGATTTGTGCGTTCTCTTTTATATATAAGATTCTTAAGCTTAAGGTGATGTATAATTAAATTTTGAATTCAGTTAACTTATTTTGTTTCTCAGATTGTTTTTAAAATGTATGTACAATTGTTTATGTTCATTCTCGAGAGTTTAAAGTGACGTATAGTTATTAAACATAGTATTTAATATTGTACTCTTAACGTGGAAGTGATATACAGTTAACTTTTGTATTCAGTTAACATTTTTCTTTCTGAAATTGCTTTAAAAAGTATGTAAAAACGTTTTTATTTTCTTTCTTGAGTGCTAAAAGTGATGCAAAGTTATTAAGCTTACTACTTTATATTGTATTCTCAACCCTAAACTGATACACAGTGCGTTTTTGAATAAATTGTCAAGTTATTTGAGTGATGAACACTGGTAGAAAATCCTGACTACTACTGGAACATTTTGATTTTAAGGTGACGATTACTGGTGCAAGGATTTTAAAATATTGTTTTTCCTTCAAGGGCTACTCCTTTTTGAATTCTGACTACATGGTCACTATAGGAAGGATCAGTGAGTCTTTCCAACTATGGTACAGCTCCGACAGATTCACGATGCTCAGAGAAGAGACAAAATAGTATGTTTTCAAACTTAAAGTGAGAACCACTGGCGTTTTTACCTTGCTATGCAAAAGTAAGTGAGTACTCCAATGGGGTTCCAATGCGGTACCTAATTTCTGCATTTTAGATATATGGAAATACATGTCTCTAAAATGTAAAGAACTGATTTTTTTTAGGGGGAGGGAATAAACTATAGGTATGTGGGGCTTGCATACTTGACGCTACAATTCGGAAATTGAATTAAAATATGACTAACGGCTATCAAGATGTTGTCAAATAAAGGGAGGACCAACACAGTTAAGGGGTTTTCGTGTTAGATGCTAAAATTTCCGAAATCGGTCATGGAAAGTTAATAAACACCAGTAGCAATTTCATCTTAAAGTAATTAGATATCTTCATGGGGTGTTAGAACATCATGGAGTCTACCAAAATTAAATTTTAAAAGCTTTTGAAAATATAATCTGACATTTGTAAACAGTATTTGAAATATGTATTTACCCAAAACTTCCAGCTAGTACATCTAACATCTGGAGAAACACTGTGAAATAAAAGCTTGAAATTTCGGAAACAATTATTGGTCGCAACAAAATTAAATAAGATGGTACTTCTATGGGTTAAATCAGTACCTCAGTACAATTTCGATCGAAAGATTAGTTCAGTCCTAGGTTTTCTTCAGGCAATTCCAAGGGTTCATCGAGCTGTGCAAAAGAATGAAAATTCGCTGTCAATATCTAAGATAGTAAATAAGATATAAGGAATTATATATTTTATGACGTGAAAATAGAGATCTTTATGGATTTGTACTTTTGGGTCTTTCCTAAAAGAAAAAAATTCAGAAAACTACTGTATATACCTTAATAGACAATTCAGTGGGCGGGGACACAGTAGCTTAGTGGTAGGGTATTTAACTAATCTTTTTTTTTTTTTTGCAGAAACTATTGGAGTATTCACTTAACCCATAGAAATACGATCATACTTAACTCCCTATTTAATTTTAAAATTAAATAAAAGGAAATATTTCAGTGTAGCGACCCACGATTATGCATTTTAGTCTCAGGAGATTATGATTAAAGCAAGTGAATGTTGTTGACAGAATTGATGGAATGCAAAGGTGGGAGGAAAGAGAGTACCCCGAGAAAACCCACGAATACGATGTCCACTACAAACTGACTTGGCCGTGGACCGAACTAAGAACCCAATACACCAGAGGTAAGCACTCTACCACTAAGCCACTGTGCCCCCGCCCATTTAATTGTCTATTAAGGTATATACGGTTGTTTTCTGAAATTTCTTCTTCTTACAGCAAATACTCAAAAGTACAAATCCATGTGGGTCTCTATTTTTACGACGTCATAAAATACATAATTCCTTATATCTCGCTTGCTATATTAGATATTGACAAAAAATGTTCACTTTATTTTAGAGCCCGATGAACGCTTGGAATTGTCCAAAGAAAATTTAGAGCTGAATTAATCTTTCGATCGAAATTGTACTGACGAGTCTGAGGTTCTCACTTAACCCATATAAGTACCATCTTATTTAACTTTTGTTAGGATCAATAATTGTTTTCTGAAATTTCAAGATCTAATACGCTTTTATTGTATGGTGTCTCTCTAGCTGCTAGATGTACTAGCTGGAACTTTTAGGTAAATACATATTTCTAATACTCTTTACAAATGTCAAAATATATTTTACAAAACTTTTAAAATTTAATCTTGGTAGACCCCATGATGTTCTTAAACTCCATGGAAATACCTAATTATT
The DNA here is from genome assembly GCF_964235325.1 of Thermobia domestica. Classification (NCBI taxonomy): domain Eukaryota; kingdom Metazoa; phylum Arthropoda; class Insecta; order Zygentoma; family Lepismatidae; genus Thermobia; species Thermobia domestica. The sequence goes on from NC_137460.1 coordinate 108,664,317, forward strand.
TTAAGATGAAATTGCTACTGATGCTTATTAACTTTACATGACCGGTTTCGGAAATTTTACCACCTAACACGAAAACCCCATAACTATATGGATCCTCCCTTTATTTGACAATATCTTGATAGTCATATTTTAATTAATTTTCTAAATTGTACTGTCTAATATGCAAGCTCCACGTACCTATGGTGTCGCTTTTTATTTCACCATATTTCGGTAACTGTTAGGCGTACCGACTTGCGGTTTCGGTAAACACACACCTCTAACGTTCTTTAAAACGTTATTAAGACATATTTTAGAATATTTTGAAATGAGAGTTCTGGGAATATCATGGTACCCGAAAACCCCCATCAGGGCGTGTGTGTAGTGTATTTAATTGAAACTACTTTTGAGGTTGTTGTAAGCCCTCGTAATTACGTTTCCGAAACTGCATCATCTAGTACGCAAACTCCACAGTTCTGTAGTGTCGCTCTTTATTTTCCCATATCTCGATATCCATAAGGCTTACCGAGTTGAGGTTTTCGGTAAACAGATGTCAGTTCCTTACATTTTAGAGACATATATTTTCATATATCTAAAAAATACAGACATTAGGTACCCCATGGTAGCCCGAACACCATTGAGGTACCCACTTACTTTTGAATGGTAATACATTTTGAGTTGTTGTTCAGCATCAATAAACACTTCATAGTTTTTCTACGTGCAACCCAAAAGTCCATACCTGACCGAACAGATTTTGTCCATTTAATCTCAAAAATGTTAAGATACTTTGTATTGTTAAGTACAACCAAATTAAGCACACTGAATATAACATTTTAAATATTTTCTGATTTTTGTTGCAGGTATTTCGTGCATCAAACCAGGATTCTGCTTGAAAGACAGTCAAAAGAAGCAGTGTAGGTTGTGGCTAAAAGTACGCCCTTTCTGAAGACAGACTCAGTTGTACTTACATTATTTTGTACGAATATATAACCCTAATAAAGATACTGTACTACAAATTATTTCTTTCTTCCATAAATTATAATAAAATATTATCTCTGTTTAAAGAAAATGATTGTTAATGTTAAGTCATTTTAATTCTTTTTCTCTGTAATAAGAACATTATCCCTAGCAATATTTTTTATCTTTGTGCTATTGCGATTGGATGAAGTAAAATTCTATACGAAGCACTATTATTTCAGACATGCATTAATAACTAATGTATTGTTCTGTATGTAAGACAATGTGTATACTGAACATGTCTAGCGAAGGTGTTGTTTTAATACAGAATCTATAACTCAGCTTTTCAGTAGTCAACTTTATTGGGAATCCGAAGAAAGAAGTTAAAAAAAAAAAAAATGTTGGACTTACCAGCGTGTGTGTGTTCGAATTCTGGACTAATCCAAATTATCCAGAGAAATCATTATATATTTCTTTGTTGCTATTTCAGATGTATCCTTTATCCAAGTCGTATGAAACGGAGACTTCATACATCGCTATACTTTGTATGAACTATGTTCCGTATTTACTTAATCACTTTGTAACTTTCTCTAGTGTTGACAAGGCCGCAGGTGTCAATCGAATAGTTTAGTGTTTCACTCATGTCACCTTGTGACTAAGGTACGTCCTGTCGGTATATATATGGTACTGGGTTCAATTAGCGATAAAATACATTTTTAGCGTTAAACAAATGCAAAAATCTACACGAAATGAGATACCGTGATCTCTGACTTACGGATAACACCAAGCAACTAATGGTACTGAGTGTGATTGAGTTTACTAATTACTATTTGGCTAAAATCAGTGTTCCTTTATCTATAGTTCTTTTCGTGCTTTGAATTGCAAAGTTTGAAATAACCGTTTTAAATTATTGTGTATATATATCTTCCGAGTAATTCTGAGAATCATTGCTCTTTCTTTAAGCAATGTATGAGACTGTTAAATTGCTCTTTCCTTAAAATGTTGCACTAAGAAGGATGCATCCAGGAAAGTCCAAATTTGCAGAATGTCTATAGCAGGGAAGAATAAATATGTTTAGTCGATGGCTGCACAACGCCTCCGCTGTCACCACGTTGTCACACAGCGAATACAGCGAACGTTTAAGAGTATTCTGCACTTACTATTAGGTATCGGCCTGGGAACTTTGGCGCATCTACCCAGTCTCCTTCTTGGTGTTTCATTTTTAATGGCGAGTACTGAGTAGGAATAATATTGTAAGCGAATGCGTTTCCGGCTGACACCACACTTTTAATTATTGCGACATTAAAAAAAAAAAAAAAAAAAAAAACCTGTTAATTAAAATGTACAGAGAAGTTATTTCTGGAAAATTCTATTCAGGCCTCTTGTGGTAACAACTGCACTTTAGTAGAAGATACTATTAAGGAAAAGAATGAGGTAAAATAATCTTTATATCGTACAAGCAATGGATGATAACAGCTTAATAAATGATCTTGTTTGAGTACGTAAATCTTGTTTGAGTTTGAATATAGGATTGTATAAGGCTGTGCATTTTGCATTATTATTGAGGTGCTGCAACTAACTAACTGCAAACCATATGATAAATTCTTACAGTAATATATCACATATTGATTTACTCTGTATGGAAACGAAAATAGTTTAATATATGGTTAACCTCCTTTGTGCCAGGGGCGGATCCAGAGGGGGGCGATCGGGGCGATCGCCCCCCACCCCCACAAGAGGAAACTTTCTTATTTTATATATAAATAAACCCATCCATAACAAGTTTGGAGCTCTTAAAAGTAGCAGTATTACCGCCGACCGCCCCCCCCAGAAGTCCGTCCTGGATCCGCCCCTGCTTTGTGCCCATAATTTTAAAATTAACGCTTGTGTCACTTTTCAACACTTGACTTTGCAGTAGCTTTCCAACGAATTAGCAGGAAGCCCAAACTTATAGGACACCCTGCAGGTAAATACATTTCTTTGGACAGTTTCACTGCTCCAAACTAAGATTTGAAAAGTGTAGTATTGTTAATTTTATTATTATTGGCACAAAGGAGATCAACCATATTTTAAGCTATTTTTGTTTTCATACAGAGTAAAACAATATTTGACAACATTACAGTAAGAATGTATCATGCACTTTGCAGTATGTTGCAGCACTTTAATAATGGTGCACTATACGTACACTCTAGATCCTGCATATGTCCGATCCATACATTACAAGAAGGCAATACGTATTCGATACAGGTAAAATCTGTATATTTCATATGGACAACCTATTAGCTATATACATCCAATCTATACATTACATATGGCCAACCTGTACGCGACATACGTATAATCTATATGCTGCATGCAGACAGTCTGTAAGCTACATATATGCACTCTGTATGGTGCATACGGATATTCTGTATGCTGTATCTGGACAAGCTGTGTGCGACATAAGGAAAATCTGTATAATACATACGTACAATACGTATACTGTATCTAGTCGTACGTATGGGGCACAAGTACAATATAGATGCTGTCTCGGGGTTGAACGCAAGAAACATACGTACAGAACGTATATTGCATACTTCTTGAAATTATGCTCCGTCCTGATAGTCAGTGTATGTCGTCATTATTAACCCACATGCTACATACGACCCTGACGTCACAAAGCTAGATATTACCTCCGTATATACTTGTTACTGCAGATAACGTCACACGAATGACGTCATTGCACTTGTGCAGACAGTACGTATAATACATACTTTTTCAGCTATACGTTTGCTGCAGGATGTTATATACGGTTGTACGTTAAGTC
>NC_137460.1:111312134-111461339 GCF_964235325.1 Thermobia domestica
GTTCCAAAGCTCCGGGAAGGCCACAAAGAGTAAAAGAAAGATGGAAAGATGGAGCCTATTTTTGAATTTTGCGGGAGGGCCCAAAACAGCTTTCTCTAGGGGCCCAAATATTAACCCCTTGGGGATCTTATGGTACATTTTGTACCATACGGGGTGTTTCATGGTACATTGCGTTATAACTCTCCTATTTGAGCTTTTTCGTCCGGGTTTTTTTCGTTTTTCAAGTCCAGAGGCATTGTAGAAGACATTACGTATGGTTTCATACCTTCGTGCGTCGAGACATAGGAGATGATGACGTCATAAGTCTAAAATTTATATTTTCATGTAATACTTTTTTTGGGGGGGGTAGGTAAAGTATTTTTGGCGGGCTTATTTTTGCACGTAGACGATTAAAATTTTGCACAAACATGCAGTCCACCGAGTAGTATTTACCAGATTTTTTTTTCAGATTTCTGCGTTAAAACAGGGGGGATCCAGAGGGTCAAAAAGTTGAAAAAAGGGATATTTTTACCCAAAAATCCCGTTTTTCCTCATTTTCCCGCCTTAGATACATGATGGAGACAAGTGAATGGTACCGCCTGAAAGGCAGTTCTATTTTGAAGAGAATGATGTGCGACACATGGCCCTAGGGTAATTAGGGAAGTGTCAGGGAATTTTTACCAAAATATACTTCTGTATAGGGGAATTTTGGACATTTTCGGTATTATTTTTTTGCGGGCTTATTTTTGCACGTAGAAGATTGAAATTGTGCACAAACATTCAGTCCACCGAGTAGTATTTACCAGATTTTTTTTATCAGATTTGTGCGTTAAAACAGGGGGGTACAGAGGGGCTAAACCTTGAAAAAGGGAAATTTTTACCAAAAAATCCTTTCACGGAATTTTCCCGCCTTAGATACACGATGGGGACAAGTGAATGGTATTGCCTGAAAGGCAGTTCTATTCTGAAGAGAATGATGGGCGAGACATGACCCTAGGGTAATTAGGAATGTCTCAAGGAATGTTTAAAAATTTCCCTCTGTATACGGGAATATGGGACATTGTCGGTATATATATATCTATATATATATATATATATATATATATATATATATATATATATATATATATATATTCGGCGGGCTTACTTTTGCACCTGGAAAATTGGAATTGTGCATAAACATTCAGCCCACCGAGTAGTATTTATCAGATTTTTTCAGATCTCTGCGTTAAAACAGGGGGGTCCAGGGGGGGGCTAAATGTTGAAAAAAGGATATTTAGACCCAAAAAATCCCGTTTTTCCTCATTTTCCCGCCTTAGATACATGATGGAGACACGTGAGTCATACCGCCTGAAAGGCAGTTCTATTCTGAAGAGAATGATGGGCGAAACATGACCCTAGGTTAATTAGGGATGTCTCGGGAAATTTTTTAACTGAGATCATGGTGTTTTACGGAATTTGGGGCACGGTGGGAATTCCTGATAAAATTTCTCTCGTCCTTGGTATTCAAGATAGAAACTTGAAATTTGTCACACACATTCAGTATACCAAGTACTATTTCTCAGATTTTTTAAAGATGGCTACGTTTACACAGGGGGGGTCCAGGGGGGGCCAAATTCGAGAAAAATTTCCCTCCGAAATCTTCACTTTGACATTTTTTCCCGCTTCTGGTATACGGTATGAGCATGCAAGTGGTACCATTTGAAAGCCAGCTCTATTCTGAAGAGAATGAGGTATGAACTATGATCCTAGCATAAATAGTGACGATGCAGTAGCTGCTTGACTGAAAGTCTAAAAAATAGCCCAAAAACACAAGATCCCAAAAGGGTTAATGCTTGCCCCTCAGAAAAAATGTATGTTACGGTGCTGGTCTACGTGTTATAGTTCTACAAATGATGTTTTTTTTTCCCTCGCTCGTTTGCCATTGCCATGTCTTCTAAGTTTGGCAATATTGTTGGTGTATTTCTGCTGTTTCAGAGGCCCTATCACTGCGAAATTAAGATACCGTTAATTTTACAGTAATTATGTGATATCTTCAAATAGATAAAAGATAATCAAAATGTGGAACAAGACCTCCCTAGACAATGTTATTTTGCATGAGGTACCGTTATCACAAGTCACCTAGTTGATTTCCGTTTGCAGCTATTTAGAAACGCGAAAATAAATTCCGAATTTCTAAATGGCTGGAAATCGAAAGCAGATAAGTGAGTCGTGATAAAGGTATGTTACGTAAAATAATATTGTCTAGGGAGGTCTTGTTCCACATTTTGATTATCTTTTATCTATTTGAAGATATCACATAATTACTGTAAAATTAGCGGTATTTTAATTTCGCAGTGATGAGGCCTCTTCACTTTTTCAACTGTGCGTTCGTAGGGCAGCTACGCGACTCGTGTATCAAACATGAGACAAAGCACTTCTATCATTGATGTAGAGCCCAGGCTTCACAAGTCGTTGCGGTCACTATAATAATAATAATAATAATAATAATAATAATAATAATAATAATAATAATAATAATAATAATAATAATAATAATAATAATAATAATAATAATAATAATAATTTTGTATTTAAATTATTAAAGGTGTTCTCAAAAGATATCATTAGTTAGATGGAGACTTAATTTTGAACGTTTTGTAACTAACGAAATATTTATTTTTATAAAATATAAAACGAAAAGAAAATTGTGTTATACAATATATAAAATTGTTTTCGTAAATCTGCCCAGTAGTGCTTCAGAGCTATTTTTTTCTTTTAATTCTAGTATTTTTTTTTCAACTTCTTTTCGTAATCAGCGTTTTTCTGCAGACTATTTTGTAACCAACACAATCTAGGTCATGCTTTCCACAATCTTCTTCCAAGGCGAATGGTTCCACATGAAAATTTGTAAACATAACGTTAAATTTCTCTGCATGCCAAGTTTCTTTATATTTTTCTATAGTTTGTTTCTTTATGTTTCTCTATGTTTATGTAAAGATATGTGTAACATGTGTTTTATGACAACATGTTTTTCTTTCCATGTTACCACACTAATTGCTTCATGTAATAACTAAACTATTTTCTGGACAAAATATGGTGATATTTTTCTCTTTTAGTTGGTGCTTTAATTAATATAATGAACAACTAAGATAAAATGAAATGAAATCTTTAAATGTTACGTCCCACGCTTATGCCGGGTAGGCTAATGAGACGGTCATGATGAGAAATGAATGAAATGGTGGAATGAAGAAAGTGGGAGGAAACGGGAGAGACCCGAGAAAACCCACGCACATGGTGTTTGTCCACCACAAAGCTCAGTTGGCGCGAGCTGGGATCGAACCAAGAACTCCATGCACAAGAGATGAAGGCTCTACCACTGAGCCACCGCGACCCCAACTAAGGTAAAAGTAAGGAAATGTATATAAATGTAGTATGACACGTGTGTGTAACCGATGATCGTAAATGAATTAATGAGTAAATGAAAATCTTTCTAATTTTATAACATATGCCCCGACAACGCCCAAAAATAACATCTGGAGCAATCCAAGACATGAGGATGAAAATACTTTAATTTTAATCGATCAATTATTTAAATATTAATCGTTCAAATAACATATATATTTTTTTTATCGTTATTCGAATATTTGAATAATTGTTTGCAATAACGATTTCAAATTTTCCCCGGAGGAACTTCAATAGAGGGGGAGATGAAATACAATTGCAAAAATTCTGGTAACACAAGTTAAGCATCATTTGAAGTATACCTCGGGAAAATCTTTCCTTCACGTGGGCCAAACCTGAAATAATCACTGTTTGTATTTTGGTATTTTTTGTTTGATTCTCCACTTCCAAACAGCTTCTTGTCCATATCATTTTTTTTTCAGAAATCTAAAAACAATTTGAACAACAGTTGGTTCGGAATTGTTGAAAGAACAAAACTGCCTTTTGAAACTGTATTAACAATTTTGTCATGGGCAAGATCCACTCTAGTATATAACCGAATTACAAAATTTCCCTCATTTGAACGTAATTTTCATCCCTTTTCTTATTTTTCATTTTTATTTATTTATTTTTTGTAACTCTAAATCATATGTAATTTGAGAGCTAAGAATGTGATTGATCGAATGGTACCAACATTTCAAAATCAAATTTCGTGCATTTGAGGAAACGGCAAGGGATAGCGAGAAGTTATTTTTTTGTAATCGATTGAGAGACGCAAGAACAGATTTCATGTCATCTATTAACTATCAATTCAAACCGGAAGTAGAAGAAATTAACAATTTCCGGTTTAAACGCTGATCGCTAGAGAACAACTACGTTAATATACGACAAGAAATTGTTTTTTAGAATCGATTCAGCGTCTTGAGAAATGATTATACCTTGACCCGTGTCTTCCTAGTTCAGGTTTCACTATGGATTTCCATAGAGCAATAGAGGAAAAATGGTAAGAGGTTGCAAGAAACAATTTTCTGCATATATATATATATATATATATATATATATATATATATATATATATATATATATATATATATATATAGAGAGAGAGAGAGAGAGAGAGAGAGAGAGAGAGAACGTACTGCAAAATGCTTTCAAATACGGAGGAGAGAAAACGAAAAACTGAAGAGAAAGAAAGAAAAAAGTAAGAGGCAATAGCGACTGCCATATAACAAGTCCTGAAGATACAGGCAACGACAGGGGAAGTGGAGGCTTTTGAAATTAAAAGGTAATGATCCCATTTTTCTGTATGTCCTGTGCTGACTTTTACGGGCTGCGTCACTGCCCGTGATTCTATGATCCGTGCATCCTATGTTTCAGATGTTGTTTCCTAGCAAAGACTTCACATTCCAGTACGATAATGCGCCTGTTCACACAACTGAAGCTGTTGCAGTGTAGTTTTAGAACATCGGGATGAACACTTCACCTGACCCGCTCCATTCCCAGATCAGAACATAATTGACCATTTGTGGTCCGTTTCGGAGACACGAACCCGTGCAGATTTCCGCCCCCATACTCTTTCACGAAACTGAGTGATGCTCTATACGCGGAGTAGGGTAACTTGCTACCATTTATGACCACTTCGACTGCATTCCACGTCGCATCAGAGCTAGCCTGAGGGCGAAAGTTGGGCCAACGCCACATTAATCTGGTAAGTTACATGTTTTCAGGTGTTTCCATTCAATTGATAACTATCTGTACAGCAAAAAGATTTTGATGAAAAGATCTAATAAAATTATGTTCCTATTCAAATATCTGTTAGAACGTACTTACGCTCAAATGAACTCATTTCCTTTCCTAGAGATTTATAGGAAGACTACAGGAGATGAATGATAGAATAGTTGACACCGGACAACTACATGAAATGGAAATCAACATAGAAAAATCGAAAGTCATAAGAATATCCCGTGGAAATGCGCCCTTAGAAAAAAAAATGAAATGAAATCTTTAAGTTTAACGTCCCACGATTATGCCGGTTAGGCTAAAGGAGACGGTGATGATAAGAGATGAGTGAAATGATGAAAGTATGTGGAAACGGGAGAACCCCGAGAAAACCCACGAGCACGGTGTTTGTCCACCACAAAGTCCACACGGCGCGAGCTGGGATCGAACCAGGGACCCCAAGCACCGGAGATGAATACTCTACCACTGAGCCACCGCGCCCCAATGCACCCTTAGAGTAAGCGGGAGCAAAAATCCGCAGTTTAGTGTTTAAGTTGCGCTGGAGCCGAAAGATATAACGGCAAAATAACGAATTTCGCACAAAAGAATAAGTGAACATTCCTCTATATTTTGAAGGTGCTAGAAAGCCTACTAATTTATTACTTAATAAGATACATCAATTTAAAAAAGGATGGACAAATTCGGACTTTTGCCCCAGTACAGGGAGCAAAAGTTCTATCGCAATGGGGCAAAAGTTCGCTGAAATACACGAAGTAGGAAATCGACATACAGTCATTTTTATTGAATTATTTGGTTTTCTGCAAGAATCTTAAGATATACAAAGAGCATACGAAGCATGAAGTGATTCTTCGTATTAACAAAAAAGTTAGACTAAGCAAAAAGTTAAGCTTATCTCACTTGAGAAAAACTCAATAAACATACAAAGTATGAAGTTATTCTTCGTATTGATAAAGTTAAACTAGGGAGGGGGGGGGAGAAAAGAAAAGAAATTATCCCACTTATTTACGAATACCACAAGAACACGCAAAGCATGGATTTCCCCCCCTCGTATTGAAAAGTTACACTAAAAGAAGAAATTAGGCTATCCCAGTTATTTATTTAAAAAAAAAAAAAAAAAAAACACGATGCACGAAGTTTTTGTTCGTGTTAAGTTATACTAAAAGAAAAAAATAACTCTTCCTTACTTAAGAAAAGCTCAATAGACACACAACGCATAAAACTTTTCTTTTCATCAACAAATTATAATAACAACAACAAATCATAAAAGAATAAATTATCCCACTTATTAAGAAATGCACATAAACTTATGAAGTGAAATAGTTACAAAACCAGGCTTGGGTCTAGGCATTTGTCACATACGAACTGGCCTCCTTCATAAGCTGTGCAATCATGATGCGACCATTCTTCAGACGAATTACACATTATACAGTTGTCATACGGTGGATAGACATATTTGCCTTTACACAACGGACATACATATTCCATTACTTTTGAAGTTGAACTTTCAGCGGATGCAAACAATTTCTTCCGTGAGGCTGACTTCTTCTCTGACACTTCTCTTTCTTCTGGAACAGTATCGTACGTAGCTCTTTTCGTAGTGTTTCTAATAGCAAAGGACAAATCTCTCTCAGCACCGTTGAACCAAAAGACTCCAAGAGCACTTTTCACACCTCAACACAGGCCCGCAACTAGAGGGGAGCCTGGCCCCCCTAAACTTTTCGTGGTCCCTCCAGACCTCAATACAAAAACACAATTTAAATATTTGTAAGAGAATTTTTGATGACTTGGTCCCCTAACATATTCATGCCCCCCCCCCCCCAAAAAAAAACTCTGTGGCTGGTTTCGGGCCTGCCTCAACAGATAGATTCAGCAATACAAGCAGGTATGTGTTAGCACTACTGACTATCAATCCTAGGCTCTGTTTACACCGCTGAAATGTGAGTAGTGCCCTTGGTGCCATCGGTGCACTAATCAGTGTTGAGCGTGGCTTGTCCAAATTCAAAGATCAAACTCCATACAGGCCTACATAGCTTTAGTTAAGCTAAAGAAAGCCTACGTAGCAAACGAATTTAAATAGGTCTACTGTGGGAAACTGGAATTTAATTTAAGAATAAAATTATTTACAAATTGGAGAGATGGGGAAAAGTCCGCGTTCGGATTCTTGCCCCACAAAAAATCGGACTTTTGCCCCATTCGCACTTGTTTTAATTACAATGAAATGCTGATGTAATAACTGATACTGGGAAAGGGAAGATAGTGTATATTGTTACTTAAGAAATGTTTTCATATGGAACAGCAATAAAATAAGTCGTGACTTCTCCCACGGACTGTAGTACTATTTCCCATAAAACAAAATATTACTTCAAAGTAAGACAAAATGTAATTTATCTCACTGTATTAACAAATTTCACCGCACATCTTAACTAACATGGACAGTACACCGCCGCCATTTAATCTTTCTGCAGCACAAGCAGTGTTCCACAACTCCAACAAAAAGTACCCCAAAACTCTAAAAAGGACTTTTGCCTCCTGCGGACTTTTGCCCCCGGACACTACTGGTCAGAGTAGAACAAAAAGAACTGGAAAAAATCGATCATTTCAAATATCTGGGAAGTATTTTGATGAAAGACGAATACTGCACCAAAGAGATCAGATCAAGAATTGCCGTAGCCAAAGAAGCATTCAACAAGGAAAGGTCACTCTTAACTACCAGCCCTAATAATGAACTAAGGAAGAAGTTGGCCAAGTGCTATATACGGAGCATTGGACTGTATGGTTCAGAGACTTAGACGTTTCGAAAGTTAGAAAAGAAATATTTAGACAGCTTCGAAACGTGGTGTTGAAGGAAGATGGAGAAGATAAAATGGACAGAAAGAGTAACAAACGAAGATGTTTTAAAACGGAGAGGAGAGAAGAGCACGCTTTTAGCCAGCATCCTTCGTAGAAAGGCCAATTGGATTGGACACATATTGCGGAGAAATTGTCTTCATGCCGCCATAGAAGGAAAGATGGAAGAAAAGCGAGGAATAGGAAGAAGAACACAACTGATCGATGATCTAAAGAATAGGAGAAAATACTGGGAGTTAAAAGAGGAAGCTGAAGATCAAGAAATGGGGAGAAAATCACTTCCAGACCCAAATCTTATTTATTTTTTTTTTTTTTAATGTCTTAGGACCTGCCAAAAGACAGAATACCTAATAATAACAACACCTAATATGTAAAGTTTGAACAACTTCTGGATATTGGAGTTCTACACAGCCCATCAACCAGGAAAAAAACAGCGTGAACGGATGGATGTTAGACCGGGTTAATGTACGGGATGAAATATGTTTTATTTTCATTTTTTTTTTTCCTGTTCTTTTAAGGCTCAGAGGCAACATAGATGCAGAAAAGAGGAAGCGCTAGAGCTCTGTAGGAAGATATTTTGTTTTTCCTTCCAGATTTAAACATGGAATGGGAGGTTACATGGCTTGCTTCCAAAAGGTAAGATAATATCGATCTTTCAAACGTCTGTCAGATTTGGAGGGCGTAGTAGAGACAACAAAGGCATATTGATGTAAACCGAATGAAAACTGCTATTAGTTGATTTCTTTAAGTTATCCGCGCTAAAGGACCTAGAAAATGATAGAAAATATTGACATTACTGTCTAACAAAATGTAAAAGTATTTTACATTTACAAGATGTAAATGTCTTGATTAATTGTCTCTGAAGAGATGAACTTGTCTCTTGTGCATCCATAGGAATAAATTACCTATCATATGTCAAAAACATTGTGGATATTTGGCAGTGTGTTTGTTCTCACTTCTGTCGACACCTCCATTTAATCCTTTGCTACGTAATAATTGGGTTCTGACAGTCGTTCATTGTCGGTTGGCACGCAGTTTTCATCGTCCATAACGAGACACCCTCAAAAACTGCGAAGCATATTTATATACAGTTTGTGTGCACGCAGTTTTGAATTTTTTTTCTCTCTCTCACTTTTATCCGACACCTACACAGCTCGAAACGTTATGGTATGCTACCTTTCAGCCATTGTACAGACATTGCTGGGTTTCTTCGATATGCATTAATCTACCTTTCACACTGGTCACTTACACTTGCTTCTCTTCCACTCCTTGTCACACGTTAATGTCTGCTTGAAACGCACAATAATATCCAGTGGTCGAAGTGAGCCGGTATAGGGGTGCTGTGCCATATCGCCTCTGGTTTCTCATTGAAGAAGACATACCATCTCTGGTTTTTAGTGATCAAGACATACTGCCCCTCGAAAGTGAATGCTAATATACTATTACTAGAGCAACCCACATTATGCTTTATTTTTTTTTCCAAATTATGCTTTATTGTTAATTTCAATCAGTTTTACATTAATTGTGTATGATGTAGAATATTTACTATACATTAAATAATCTAAATATCTTGATCTATTTATTAATATTTTCCGAAGCAATTTCTTTCATACTTAATGCACTGTAAAGAGATATGCTTTGCTCGAATCAGTTTTTTCCATCACTTGTGTGCACCTTAGAGGTGCATATATACAGAAAGGTGCACAAAAAGTACAGAAAGTGCTCAAGTTCGAGAGGTACACATAACAATATAGTGTGGAGTTCTTGTGTACTATTCATTGTTGGCGGAAAGTTTTCTTCTTTTCTTTTCTCCACAATAAAGAATTACACCTAAAAATTTACAGAAATAAAAATAAGCTTTTCATTGTTGCCCTGTTATGTTCTCAATGATTTTGAATTGTAAATATTTTTTTAAAAAAAAAATGTTAATATAGTATATGTTAAACTTGCAGTTAAATAGAATTTCCAAGAATTATGCTATATATTTTAAACTATGCTTTATTTTCTAAAATCATGCTTTATTATGCTTTTAAAATTAGTTTCTTCTGGACCCTTAGACAACCATAACCATGTTCAAGGTACCAACCATATGTGTAAATTGCTGTTATGCTTTTGGGTTGCTCTAACCAGTGGCGTATTTACGATTTTGTTTCGGGAGGGGCTTTGCCTGGAAATGTGAAAATTCTGCAAGATATTTCATTTACTTTACTATATTAAGTAAGATTTCGGGGGGCTTAAGCCGGGACGCCACCCCCCTAAATACGCCACTGGCTCTAACTATTAATAAATCTATTTTTGTACACAGTAATTGTCGAATAGCTTTGCACGTCAAGGATTTTATAATAATTTCTAAGTCGGCAACACCGACATTTTTAAAGATATGTTTCCTATGTATTATGTTATTGTTATATTTTCCTATTCCTATTGTTGTATTTTTGTTATATACAATAATGGTGGATTTGGCTATTCTATGTAAAGTGCAAAGGCAACTTCGAGGACATTCAAATCTGAAAATTTGAGCATGGGCGGATTTAGAGGTTGTCTCCTATGGAGTGAGGTGGACCTTCCGGGGGTCTAGAATAGGCCTACCTCTGAGACGAGTAAGGGGTCCGGGAGATTTCCTGCGAGAAATTCTTTAAAAACTATTTGTTTAAAAACTCGGTTTTTGAACATTTTCGTGTATAATTCTCTACAACACAAGGGGACATTTTTTTTTCCAGAACCTTGGGGGCGGGGAAAAACCTCTCCATGTCCCTCCCCCCATAACTAGGGAAAAGCTCTCCCATGGCATTAAGCAAGGCTAGATTTTGAGTCATTATGTAAATAGAAATGCATCTTTTAGGCAACATACCCCACTGTATTGCAACACTTAGATAGCTGATATGTCGAGTCAAAATCGTAATAAAACATACCGTCCCTGTTTTTTTTTTTTTTTCCACTTCGAACACTGATAATATCTCTTAAGGTTTTTCTGTTTCAGTTCTTTTGCTATAGCTGCATACAATTGTTCAAGATTTTCTTCCCCAATGGCGCAGCAAGATTTTATGCAAAAATAAGCATTATCATATTAAGATATGTATTCAGACACCTGAAATTATTTGAAGTTGGGAGTTTAAATCCCCCCTTCCTTGAAATTCTGTGTACGCTATATGCAAAATGGCTATTTTTTTTTCATATTTATAAACCATTTATTTGTTTGCAGTTATTTTGATGCCATCTTGCACGACTGCTTCGCCAGCATTATGCGCCCATTGGGTACCACACTACTCATAATTGCATGTTTCAAGTCAAATATGAAATTCACCCCTTTCACTTCTTTTCGCGCTATTAATCTCTGAATTCGTTACATTCTTTCTGGGACACTATACAGCGTGTTTCAAAACAACACCGACAACGTTTGAAAGGTGATTCCTGACACCAAGATAAGAAGAAAAGTATAGACCAACTTGGGTGCACAAATGCTTCCTTTCGGAGCTATAGGCTGCCGAAAACATGAACTTTAAAGGTCCATAGCACCAAAGCCATAGAACCTACCGTAGTCGGGTCAAGACTTCACTTAGGAACTAATATGTGCACTATCCAAATATCCATGTTTCAGAATCCTGCGGTATTTCTACAACAATTTTTATAGAGGTGATTAGTGAGTACTTCAAATTGTATGCCCGTAGGCAAACTCCCTCTATAAAAATTGTTGTGTGAGTACCTTAGAATTCCGAAACATGGATTTTTGGATAAGGTACATATTAGTTCCTAAGTGGTCTTGACCCGACTACGGTAGGTTCCATAGTTTTGGAGCTCTGGACGTTTAATTTTTTTTTTTTTTTTCATGTTTTCGGCAGCCTATAACTCCGAAAGGAAGCATTTGTGCACCCAAGTTGGTCTATACTTTTTGTCTTATCTTGGTGTCAGGAGTCACCTCCCAAACTTGTCGTTGTTGTTTTGAAACACCCTGTATATATAACTGAAGTATCTGCCAAGTCAAACAATTGTTTAATATACTCTGTAAAATTAGTTTTAATGGTAATTTTTTATGAAGTATCAATTTGTTTGGTTTGGAAGACTAAAAGTTTGTATAGATAATAGTAGAGAATTTTCTTCTTTTTAGATATCATTATTTATTATTATTGCTCTTTAGCGTTTTTTAAAAAAAAAATATTTTCTGCTTTTAAAAGTTTGTGAACTCACTCGTGGCTAAGCGGGTAGCATATACCTTTAGCGTGGGAGACCCGGGTTCGATTCCTGGTGGCAGCTCATGTGGTTCGGATCCCACGTTAAGCTGTAGGTAACCTCGCTACTGAAAGGAACGCTAATCTTAAACCAAATAAAAAAGTTAATATATATTTTTATTATTTTCTGTTTTCTACTACTTTTCTCGTCATTCGCATTCGTAAATTAATACTGTATATAGACAAGATTGAATTAGACTGAATCCCAAGTAGAGGCGACTTATGAAGAAAGCTACACCAGTAAAAATAAATGAAGTTTTATCACTTCAAACTAGGGAAGTTTTCTTCTCTGAATTTGAAGCAATGTAACTTGAACCGGTGTGAGCAATATAGAAACATAGTTTAATATCAAACTATCACATCTTAAATACTACAATAGATTGTTTGGATTGAGAGGTTTGAATTATAGGTTAACCTACTCAATTTCTGTAAGTTTACAATACGTTTAAGATGACTGTACATTAGCATAATACACATACACACAAAAAAAGTCCAAATTATATATAAAAACCTGATAATCGCGGGTTTCATATCTTTATGTGTAATTCCTTCCATCATTTTCACCTTGCATAGTTTACACCGTTCTCCTCCCTTACCTTACTATCAGATTCCTTTGAGAAGTTAATATGATCACTGCTGAAGTAAAATGTTCGATATATGTAAGCATCATTGTCTGAAAGGTTAAATTTATCTTGATTATATTCTATTTTAACTTTTCAAACTCCTGAAGCAAATTAAAAAGATTCTTATCATCCTACGATAAATGTTTCCTCCACGGTTGTTTTTTGGCATTTCAGTCAAACTGCTGGTACCACATCGATTAACATTCACCACAAAGAACAAAACTGTTCATGACACGTTCTGTGCACAAGCGAATTAAATTAACTTTTTTTTTTCTTTTTTTGTCATTTTGAACATATTTCATATTTAAGATCTCGATCAAGCTACTCAACAGAGCCTAAAAAGTTTCACGTCCAGAAGTGTTAAGATTTTCATGTACTTTAAGCGTACCGTTTTCTCTTTATCCCCACAGCTTTTGCAATGGACTTTATTCTCTTGTGTTCTGATCGCCCATTTTAGTAACACACAAGATGAGGTCCTCGGCGACCACACTATCCAGAGAAGGAAGGAAACTGCCTGGGAACTTCATATTAGGTACCATCCCAGCATTTGCCTGACGCGAATAAGGAAAAAATTCACTCACGACGGCTGTAATGAAAAGGCTTTTTACACCTTTCCGATCGACTGTATCCACTGGGAATTGAATGTGGGACCACACTTTGTAGAACACACCACGTATCAGAATTATCACATTTTGATACCAGTGAACGACTTAGGTCTTACAAACATTGCATAAAAAGAACTTAGTGGCGTTATACTGCTATTTTTTGCTGTTACTCTTTGTTGTTCATATTTCAGTGTAAAATGGACCTGGAATTATGCATGTTATATACTTCTATATGAAATATATATATATAGAAACATTAATGAAGCGTAAAGCTTGTTCCTTCGTCTTGTTACACACACATTGTTAAACCCGGAAAATGAGGAAAATCACAGACGTCGTTTTGCTGTTGACGACGACGATTGAATGCGATCATTGCACCAGAGCAGTGGAAAATGGATGAAGAAATTGCGGATGAACCCAACGTTGATCATTCAATTATCGCGTGTCATTTGTAGAAATAGAAAACAAATAGGGCAATGTGAATTTGATTGACAGCGATGTGAATTGGCAGTTTGAATTCTACAAGAGTGGTACTCCTGAGGAACAAAATAAATAAAAAAAAAAAAATAAATAAAAAATAAATAAATAAATAAATAAAAATAAAAATAAAAGTCGATCGTGTTGAGCACAGGCAAAACAATTAGTGTCTTCTAAATCTGATTAACCTAACTATTTACTCTGGTTAAATAGTGAGATATAAGAGTTGATGATAATTAAGTAATAATAATTTGGGATGTCGCTGAATAGACATCTACATAAATCATGAATACAAAGTACTTGCAATGTACCCAGCAACTGTGTTGCAATCGCGAGAGAGCGCAAAGTAGTTGTATCTTGTACCCATTGGCAAGGCAGAGACTTCCATGTTAGAGAAAGCAGAAATGAACATGCTTAATAATGATTTGAGATAATATTGAAGAAAATCGAAACACCCACAGCTTGTTAACTGCGCTCAATTAGTTGCTGTGAAACTATTAATATCAATATCTATTTTGCGAAAAACTCGACGAAAATTTTGTCGTGCAACCCAAAATAAAAGATGTGGCATCTTAAACCGAAGTTTGTTTCCATTCATGGCAATGTTTGTTCCCATATGGAAGTACTACGCAACGATTCCTCAGACTACGGCTGAGAATCATTCCCTCATTACCCGAATTGTCCATCATCACCCTCTTCTAATTTTCAGGTTTTTTTTTTTTTTTTTTTTTTTTAATAATCTGAAAGATTTCTGTGATAACCAAAACTTCTCGGATGACGAAGGAGCCAAGCAATAAATACTTCGATATAACAAAATATGGTCTCGTCTCCATATAAATGTTTCAACAGGGATGGCAACTATATTGTAATATACAGTAGTTTAAGACATGTAATTCAGTGCGCAATTAAGTATTTTTGTTCCATTGCTTTCTTTTTAACTGGCCAATGGAACTTACTTTCTGGATGACCCATTGGCCAGTTAAAAAGAAAGATTGGCCAATGTTAGATTGGTGTATCAAAGTTATTAAGAACTTACTGTGTTTTCTCTTTTGTAAATCATAAGCAGATTTACGCAATTCCTCAATAGTGAAAATGGGTACTAAGCAATTAATAAAAATATTCACAAGAAATAACTTGCTTAAAACAGACAATGTTATCTCGCCACTCAATCATATATAACATTTAACAAACTATTTTGAGACTTATACAAGATAAAAGCACTTAATCTTATCAAATATGAAGATGAATCTGTTGTAAAACGCGATAATTTCTTGTAATACAAGGAAGGATTTACAGAAATCATTGAAAAAGAAACTCAATGGATAATTTTATTTGTGACATTTATTAATAATATATTATGTACCTGCTTCAAATTACTAAAATATTTCTCAAGTAACATCTTTTTTTTTTTTTTTACAAGATATTTACATTTAACAGATTGTTAAATGAAACAAAAAAATGATAGGACTCATTCTGCTTATAATTTATTCTAAACATTCTACTTTGTGATATTCTACAGTACAATGAAAATTTGTCTTTAATTGCTTCTTGACAACAATGGTAAGTTAGAACGTTTAGTACATGAAAAATATGTCTTTCTTCAATTAAAGGCACATTGTTGTTTATGACAATAATAAATAAAGTTTTTTTTTTTTTTTCACAGTCTCACATTGACGACACAGGTACAATTGTTCCTGAAGAGATTTGGTGGTTCCTATATATACAGTCTTTTCTTGTCTTTATGTTATCTAACGCAACGTACCCATGTTGCTCGCATTCAGTCCCTTAGTACCATGCATACATACATCCATGAATCATACATACATTACATACATACATACACACAATTCATTTAATCATACATCTCTCTCTCTCTCTCAGCTCCACACACACACAGCCCATACAAAGTAATACACAGGCTGCTCCCGCCTGATTGGCCTTTTGTTTCTTGTCTGCTTAATCCCCAACGTCTGACTTCAATCACTCTGCAAGTCCTTCGGCAGAGTGCTCGTGGGGTGAGTTCACAGAGATTTATTTTGCGCAGCTCACTGCGCATGACACTGAATAGACCAGACAATCTGCTTAAGCGTTTTCTAAGCTGTTGCTGTCTCAAGCACTGACGTTGATTGGTTCTCCATTGATTTCAATTTGTCTGTACAGCTCCTCCGAATCATCGGACATCTAAAAAAAAGAAAGAGGAAAATGTAATTTCTTGCTATACACTAGGTCTGCAAAATATACAAACTCTAGTAATACACATTACATATATGGAAGCTCGTGTGGCTCAGATCCCACGTTAAGCTGATGGTTCGCGTCTCATACAGCCTCGGTGCTGAAAGGGACACTAAACTTCAATACTACCAACTAACCAACATTACATACGTATATACAGATTTGAACTAGTTAGAACTGTTTCAATTAGGATTTCAAATATTTCGGTATACTTCTTCAACGCCTTCTTCAACTACATGAACTGATTCAAACCTTTCCCCTTTTGCCATTCAATATACTTTTTATTTTATTTTATTTTATTTTAAGCTGTTACCTTTGCCTACATTCTATCGTGACTACCAAATTTCATTGTACTCTTACGACGGATTTCGGTATCAAATGTGCCTTATATAGTATAATTTTCCTGCTACTAGAAAAACACTATTTTCTTCACATCGTAAGTAATGTTAATTAGTGTGTATTATGTATGAACAATTTTACATTATTCTAAATATGTTTTTTAAACGATATACACGAGTAATTTAATTTCTTTATTATTAAAATAAAATAAAGAACACCGTCGAGACAAACATAAACCTATTTTTACTTTAATGTTTTCGTATATTAAAGGTCGCTATGCTAGCAAATCTGTAAATTTCCCCTATGTAATCATTTTTTTTTATCTTTCCAACAACGGTAGATTAAATACAGCAATTTTAACTGTTTTGCTGCGGAGACGGGAGATGTGTCGTTAAAAAAATTAAAAAACAAATTGCATTTAAAGCAGTGCCTTCGCTTTATAAGTACTGATAAAAAAAGCATGTATAGGAAGATATATATTTTATTATGACTTCTATACTGTATTGTAATTTTAGGAAAGTTAAGCAATAATTTTGGAGGGATAATTTTTGCAGCAAATACACTCCAAAAAATATGGATTATTTCAGCACTACATATAACATTCTTAAGTACAATTGCCAGCAAAAGTACCTTTTCGTCCCAAGACTTTCCTTTGCCAATAGTTAACCAAATGAATGTATTTTTCAACGTGAACAGAGAATTAATTATATATATATATATATATTTTTTTTTTCAACGCAACAAAATTTATCTTCTAACAGTTGTAGAACTATTGGCAACGAATACAATGACTGTACAACACTGGGAAAGATGAAATTACAGTACACTTGAAGAGAACTAGAAATATAACGGATCCTAAATGATCTTATGTTTATTCGAGAATCTAATATACAAGGAGTGTTCAACAATTATTGTCCCTAACACAGGAGGAGATAAATAAAAATATCGTGCTAGTAATATGTTGTACTCTAAAGCTTTAGAAGTATGTGCACCAAAGTACACGGCAATATCATTGATACTGGTTGTGTTCTCTGCCTTTGCAAGTGCAAGTACGTCCGGATGTTAAAATGGAGAAACTTAAGTACGTGCCGTGATCAAAAGCTCTACCATCGATGGAGATGCAAGCTGATATGGTTAATGTTTTGGGTGATAGTCTTCTTCATACACATTATATATATATATATATATGTAATGTGAATTCTGCTGTGGCAGGCAAAGTTGTAATCTAATTACTTGCTGACCAACGGCGAACCCCCGTTTTAAGTGTCTAGAACATAGGTGGGCGAATGAATTTTTGTACTGAGTGACTGTGGGAAAATAAATTTCCTTCTGTTTCAGAGACAATATTTATTGAATACCCTTCGTATAAAATCAAGGTAATGTGTAACTGGCAATTTGCAACATCGAATCACATAAAACTTAAAATGCATCATAACTACTAACTGCCTAGGGTTTGCAATGACAAGAGTACGAGCGGTGCCTGTAAGAAAATGATGTATAGGCTGATGTGTGTACCCTCCCCCGCGCCAATTAATAAATAATAATCACGGGTTTAGCAGGAAAACGATGACTAGGAGTATTTACGACAAAAAAAAGGTACTAAAATCAAACCCTATTTGTTGCTCCTATACACAAAATAGAGAAACAATATACTGTTTAATGAGAATGCGAACTATGTAACTTACAACATACCCGGATGGGATAAATGCTTCTCCACAATTTCTTAAATACAGCGCAAAAGTTTTCTGCTACAGCCCATGTTGTTACATCACGAAAATGGAATTCCCCACGACTGTAAACACCTTAGGGAAGTTTTAACACACGGATATCTGCTTGCTGCTTTTCTGTGTATGACAAGGATATGATACTGACGCACTACTTATTTCAAGAGAAAAACTTATTTTAAAAGGGTGAAATTCGATGTAGACCAATCATACATTTCATTTTGCCAGCAGTTAGATTATTCCCTTTGTTAAACATCTACAGAAATACTGCAGAACCTAATTTCTGCGAAATAAAAATTCTAATGCAAAATTAATTTAGTTTCTTTTCACAAATGACAGAGTTCTGTAATCTGAAGCGCAGAAATATTCCTTTGGGTAGTCTTGTCATTGCACAAGCATTAATTCTAACTTCGAAATCCTCTGATATTGCAAATAGAACTTTAATTTAATCAACTTACCTCCTCATCACTATCCGACTCATCCTCGGAGTCAGGTAAATCTTTGGGCAGCGCTCCTTTCGTCGCTAGTAACTGTGCGAGGCCAGTATCCACACAAATGGCGAGCTGGTACGCTGTGTACCCTGAAAATGTTGTACTTTCCAATGTTACACGACAATCGTCTATCAGGAAGCAAATAAGCTGCATGTTTCTCTGCTCCACAGCGTAATGCAACGGCGTTCTCCCACCTTTTCCTTCCTGTAAAAATAATAGAGAGAGATTTTTCGTTAATTATCATCAATCTCGACACAAGAAACTTTATCAAAACTTCACCCATCCCGAATACGCAAAAGGAAGCCGATATCCTGGCCAATAATAAAAATTATAATAAAGGCATTCTGTAATTAGTAGTAACACGAATAAGTTTAGTTTAACTGAGCAAAGCAAATATCATATATGGATTAGATAATATTTTGACTCTTGGTCAAAGACGTAAATGAAGTCAACATATATGGCTAAGTTTCCTATAGAACTGGACTTTGTAGTGAAATTACTTTCGTCTGTGGCCTGTTTTAGTGTCAAAAGGTACGAAAAAATATAAAAATAATTCAATATTGGTAGCTAGGAATACGCAAAAAATGCTTTGGTCTAGTGCAGTGTGTATTCGAGTGACAACCACTTTTATTAGACTGTTCTACGGAATACTCTATTCTTGTCTACTTTTCTAAAGGAATAAATATATGTCTCTCTTTCGGATTTTCGGCTGTGTTTCATACACAATTCAACTGAATTTATTTTTTTCTATCTTGACTAATGTTTAAGAGGACCACAAAAGCAGGTCTCTAGAGCCACTTCTGGTACACGGTCTTCAGTCTGAAAAACGCTGTCCGAATGATTTCAATATGGCCAAGTCATATAATCAAAACAGCTTTTCCTGTCAATATCACTGCAATTCCAAGACAATAATTCTTTAAACTGACGACTAGAGATTTTTTTTAATTATTATTTCATAACCAGTCTCTGGTTCGATCCCCGGCCAAGTAAAATTGTGGTGGACAACATCGTATCCGTGAGTTTTCTCGGGGTACTCCCGTTTCCTCCCACATTCACATTCCATCAATTCTTCCATCATCATTCACTTGTCTTAGCCTAACGGGCACAATCTTTGGACGTTACTTCAAGATTTCATTTAATTTATTTCATGCCCAACATAATGAGCAAATAGAGCTATCAACATTCGCAACTAATACACTATAAAACAAGTATCATTTTATCAACAAACATGAGTGATGTATAATTTGATACTCATGAATTCATTCTTTTAACTACGACGTTACCTTAGCCACTGTTACAGAACTCTACTTCAAAGTAGTTCAAGTTCGCAAGCAAGTGATGACTAGTTTGTTAGTGTAAGCGAAATATTCCAATTCTGGACGAAAGTCGTCACCATCGAATTAAAATAAGCCAAGATGGTTAGCTAAAGTTTCCTATCTCTTTTCAGTGCCAAGGCTATACGAGACGTACACCTATAGTTTAAGGTTGAATTCGAATACTGTTATTCGTATGCATTTTGGAACTCTCCCACCGGGAATCGAACCCGGGGCCCTGTGTATCAAAAACGTGCGCTAACCACAACAGCAGCCGGGAAGCAAGCCAAGATGGTGTATAAGTACATGAATGAATGGAGTCTGTTTCTGTTCTTGCTGCAGTACTGAGAAAAGATGTATAAATGTAATTTTCATCAGTTTCGTAATTTCTTTTTCTTTTGGTATATTGGTTCAACGTTGGATCGAGGCATTTTATAGAATTAAAATAAGAATAAACTGAATTATTTAAACTTGGAAATCATATCAAGGTAAGTTTTACTGTATAAAGATATTGCAATAGGCAGCTTCAAATCAACAACACCTCACGCTACAAATTCAACACTGCTTGTGTAACAAGTTACCATCGGAGTTGATGGTTTCAAGGTTGTTTAAAGAAAAAAAAAGTGACGGAAACAAAAGTTCTCGCAAGAATTAAAAAGAAAAGAAAAAAATGTTGTCCGCCTCCAAAGCCCTTCTTAGTTCCGCGTGTAAGGATTCGACCTTTCGTGGAATCGAGGTCGGTAACCTGGTAACAAAAACCTCTAGATCGATTAGTGTGGGGATTCCCCAGCCGTCGGGAATCCCTTGGTCGTTATTATCTTGTAGCTTTCTCTACGGCGCATTGCACGCGATTTCCTTGAAATGACTTCCAGCACAGCAAAACTTCACTCCATTCTATCGTTGTATTTTGTTTGCTCTTTTCTTATGCACGCTCTAATTATATAGATTCTTCAACTATACACGATTATTATTTAGCTTATCAGCAATACTGAGACTTAGCAGCAGGTACTGTAACTGCATGTATGTTGCCGACAGCCTGTAATTCAACGAGGAAATGTCATCTAGTCAAAAGGCTACACCAACGGAATTTAAATATCAATCTAGCAACAGAACAGAACCAGAGAAAACTAACCTATCGTACTATATTTTAGAGCACCTGAGGGTAAGAAAAAGGTTCTGAAATGTTTTATGTACCATCTCTAACGTTCAAATCATGCTCTTGGGAAAGGTGTCCTTATTTAATGGTTTACTCTGAATTCGTGAAATTAAATATCTTTCAGAGAATATGGATGACGGGCATATAATAATTACGATTCGTACACAAAAGTCTATTGTTTTCATTATTACTTAATCAGCTTTAATGATAGGAAATGCCACTTTGTGGCCAAGTAGCCAATGCGTGTGGTTCCAAGTTCGACTCCTGGTGGAATTGCTTCACAAACTCGAATAATATGGTTCAGATCCCACTTGAAGATTGTATCCCATCTCATATAGCCTCACTGCTGGAAAGTAACGTTAAATTTCAAAACTTTAATGAATAACTTCATAAAACAACCACACTAATAATAAAATTCTCCCTCCAAATATCAAACGAAATAGTTATCTACAAAATATTATTAAAGGAAGATATACTCGAAGAAAAAGAACAAGAAAAACTGGAACTCACATTTATATTTGTTTTTGGTTGGTTGGAGGTTAGCTCCAAGGCTACATGAGATGTCGATCTACAGTTTAAAGCGAATCCGAACCTAAGACCCCGTACACTAAAGGTGAGAGTGCTAACCACTACATCAGCGAGAGAGACACTCCCTTAATATTTGTTTACGTAATTTAATTAGTGTACTCAAAACATTTTAAAAACAGAAATCAAATACCTTATGCTAGAATAAATACTTGCACTTAAAAAAAATAAATTCACGATGACAAAACTTCAAGTGCAATGTATAAACAAACATGTAAATTCAGTCAACTTACCTTCGCGTTCATATTTGCACCAAACCACGATAAATGCCTAAGGATTTCTATATGACCCCATACTGCCGCTAAATGAACGCACATTTGACCTGTAAAGAAAGGAAAGGAAATATTACAGCTATGTATAAAAAACTACACAATAAAAGAAGTGTCACTAAAACTACAAAATTATAGTATATCTGAAAAGTTCCATCCACGCAGCAATTTCCGCGTAAAACATTTTGATCTAATTTTATACGTGTAGCAATCCAATACAATATACAGGCCCTATAAATAAAATTTCATCAGAAATATCTGTAAATTTACAACAATGCACGCGATAAAAAAATTGATAAATAATACTTCTAGACAATAACAGAACTCAAAACAAATATTTGTGCACAGCACTGTCAATCGCATTCCGAGAAACTTATCTGGCTGATTAGCTGTGATAATAGGGCTTTAAAAGGACAGATATAAATACATTAATCACATTGGTATGTCTCGTGTTACTCGCTCTAGATGAAACGCACAAGTTTAATTAAACATTCACTTAAAATGCTTACGAATTCATCAGTGCTAGGGGACATGATGTTGTCCACCACTAACTTACTTGGTCGGGAATCGAAACAGGGATTCCACACACCATAAGTAAGCGCTCAACCACTGATCCAACCCCCCTCGCTTTGAAAACACTGAAGTTTGTAATTACGTAATGCATCACGGATGATGCCTCATTTAGCCTGGAATACCTACATTACTGAAAGTTTGTGGCAAAACAAGATACTCATTTGAAATCCCCTTTCTTCTAAAATACATATGCGCTATTAATAGTAATACAAGGAAGGAAACATGAGTGAAGCAGTGAACTGCTGTTTCTTTCAACACTGAATACTCATCTTCACGAAAAGATTTCGTTTAGTTGCAACTTTTGCGCCAGAAAATTCACCTTTGAAATATGACATCACTTGATAAACAAATAGGATATACATACATGACCTTTCTTTATCCTTTTTTATTTTTAATTTCGTCTCCTGCGCTTTTTTTTTCAACACCTCCTCCGTTTCTAATTCGACTCGACATCGTTTCTGGAAACTGACTCAGCGCTGTGGCTCCTAACTTGGCCAGATTTGACCCTCCGAGAAACTATTTTTGCACACAAAAGCTTTTTATGTAGCAGGCTTCCAGTTTGGGTGTATAAGGAATGTTTCTGAGGCCCCGACCGACATGCTGGCTGCGACACGGGAGGTTTTTCTTTCTTTCTTTTTTTTCCTAGCTGCTGGGAAATCCCCGAGGAAACTTGGCTAATGCGTGCTTCTTGGCACTCAAAATAACAGTATGTGAAATTGAGTATTGCACGAGGAGTAACAATTATTTGCATATGTTCCACAGTGTTATGACAGTGGTATAAATACTAATGCAAAATGCTAGTTCATTCTACTAGGCTATTGCCTTGTCCGTGGGCTATTTGAAGCCTGTTATGATGCATTTATTAACAAATTTATGTTGAAGTTTTGGTACCAAGGCCGTATCCGACATACACACATACAACATGGGATCTAAATCTCACCTTCTATCAGATACGAATCTGATTCTTTGGAAGGAAGGGTACAAACATAAATACGAGATAGCTGACTGTGTAAGACTAAGTATCTTACTGATGCATCAGATTTAAAAAAAAAAAAATATATATATATATATATATATATATATATATATATATATATATATATATATATATATAACAACTGTGCACAGAAAATACATCATTATATTGTATTGTAAATACTGGATTTAAAGACTAATTCTTATGTTTTTTGTATATTTTTTTTAAAATGTGAAAAATAAATAAATGCAACTAACAACAGAACTGAATCGAAATTAAATATGGATTTACATAAATTGCTACTTGATTCAGAATATAAACTTTGTCTGATTATAGCACTAAATTGATAAGATCTGTAAAGCACACGAATAATAATACACGTTTGACACATTAATGAAACAGTCATGAAATACTTGCGCTGGCGGCTGAGTAAACTTTGAAAAATGTAGGCAATTTTGGAAGTTAATCAACATTACAAAGGTTTCAAATTACGATCAAAGAATACGGTGTCAACCTGAAGAAGAGAATGGAAAAAACGAACTGGTGAGACAAAATCTGTGCCTCCCGAAATTTGACGCCCCGAGCCATGGCCTATGTTGGCCCAAGCGTACCTACGAGGTACTTTGTTTATACACTCGATTAACTACTTCAGAATTTCGATTAAACAATTAATCTTTGTCAGATTTTTTTCTTTTTATCTCACATAAATTGGCTGCAACTTTTAATCGATATTTGACAGTAAAAAGATACACAAGACACGAAAACAAGTACCCATTTGCAGCCTAGAAAGCATGTTTCATTCGTTTCTTTCAAAAGGAGAAAGGCTGGCGAACTCCACTCCCACTTGTGACGTAGTTCCTCCCTCTATTATGTTTTTTTTTTCCTTTTACATCAACAAGCGAGGATGAAGTGCTGTGGGATTCCCCAGGTGATCAGGTCACCATGATGCCACGTGCACGTATACTTAACAATTCGTTAAAAATCACACATACATCACAAGACCGTCACGACAAACGAAGCGGACAAGAAAGAAAAAAAGGAAAATAAAAAATATGGAATTTTCCAATTAGAAAAGTAGTTCACCGTATTATAGTATTATTTTTAAGGGAGTTTAAGCACGGGCAACTCAGAGCAACAAACAACAATCTGTTCATAGATTAGCTGCCAAATTTGGGACTTTTTTTTTTTTTTTTTTTTTTTTTTTTTTTTTTAAAGAATGTTACAGAAGGCCACTACCTTATATGCAGGCCCCAATCAGCGCCTACGCTGAGCAGACTGGAGCGAATATTCAATTGAAAGATGTGCCCAATGGAAATCGAGAAAGAAGTCTGATATAAGTATTATCTGATTCCCTTTTATCTCTTTTAATACATTTAACTACTTTCTACATGTTTATTCCTGTAATTCCTGTACTCTTTTTTTTTTTTTTTTTTAATATTTATTTCGTATTTCTAAAGACTAAAGTCTAAAAGCTCAATCAAAAAATAAAATTTTCTTCATGAATTGAAACACAATAGACATCATCTTTAAATTTGGTAAACAGAAATAGATTGTAATTATATTACATTACTTTTCGGAGCAGGGGTAAGGGTTCCGAGAGTATACCCTACGGCGCGAGTGTCTTAATTTGGCGCTTCTTATATACAGTGAAACCTCTCTAAAGCGGACAGCCGTGGGGAATCGGGGAATCAAAAACTGTCCGCTATAGGGAGGTGTCCGCCTGAAAGAGGTTTCAATACTTTCTTAGGTATATTATTAAATAAGGTAATATGTATTTAGAAAAAAATGCATGAATCATGCATTTACGAATATTACCAAAATGTTACTGTACCTGCATTATCCCCCGTCATCTAATACTATGTTCGAGCCACAACATGGAAATAAGATGTTATAGTTTTCTGCATTTTACACTTATCACTACTTACTACGTTTTCAGTATATCGCTTCAATTTGTGTTTTAATTGCAATCCAATAGTGTATCTTTTGAAATAATAAGCGTACCCGCGGGCAAAAACACCAAACTTGTCTTTTGCTTGGTTAGAGGTTCCAGCGGAACAATAGAATAACTTGTCATCCCAAACGCGGGCAACTGGCTATCACTTTTGTGTCTAAAACAGGTTGGGTGGGAGTGGAATGCAAGCACAGAACATGAGAGTGTTATTACGCAAACAGAGACGCTTCGTCTGGATTGCTGAGCAGACAGCTGAGGAGGCAATACGTTGTCACAATGCTTCCTCGGTGACACATGTATGCATACTAAAAATGTATTTTTACTGTACTTTTCAACTTGTTTCTAGAGAAAATGTCCGTAACGCGGAGATAAATAATACCTATAAAAGACAGAAAAGACTGTCCGTGTCTGTACTAGAGTGTGTCCGCTTTAGGGAGGTTTGTCAATATGTTTTTGCAATGTTTGGGGATTACAAAATATGTCCGTTACGGGAGGTGTCCGCTTTATAGAGGTGTCCGTTAGCAGAGGTTTCACTGTATAATCTTCAGATGATAACACTCGCGTTACGGCAACAAAGAGCCAATAAGCCAGCTTAGTGTATAAATCGGTCAGCCAGTTAGATTTTTGTTGAACCATGTATGGTCAGCATGCATGGATTTTCTGGCTTCCTAGACCCTACGTTCACTTCATCTTAATACCAGTTACCTCAAATTGCCTTGGGATGCTGACATTAATAATTCTGTAATCTCGATTTTTTTTTTTTTTTAAATAGATGTATAGGTTAAAGATTTGTTTGACTGGAGTTTCATATACCCTTTCAGGACAGAAGCTACATGACGATGATCTACTGTTAAACGAAAAGATCGAACCATTACTCGAGTGCTCTTTCTAGTTCAACATCCCATGTTTTTGCTCTGAGGTTCTAGTGTTGATGATGATGGATGGAATAATGGAATGAACGAAATAATGGAATGAAGAAACCGGGAGGAAACCTAAAAGCGAGACCCTCCTCCCCCCCACACACATAATTTCTTCAGTACAAAACTCACTTGACGAGAGCTGGGGCGGAACAAGGACCTCATGTACCAGAACTGAGTGCTCTATGACAGGACCACCGCAGTCCCACTTGGGTTTATCTCAAAGCAAGTACTCCACCGTGAATGAACCCGGGACCACCAGCACACACTACACTAAAGCACACGATAAAAGCATGTGCAACTTATGATGAATATTTTACAAATTTATTATCGTATCTTAAGTTGTTAATATTGTATGAATAAACTAGATAAGTGATAAAAGCAAACAGCATGAAAAATAACTAAGTTCATACATTTTTATTTTGGACTGAGCTTTATCGAATGTGAAAACAACGAATTCAAGTGTACAAAATGATATGTAAACCAAGTTCTGATTAGATTGTCTTTTAAAATACAGTTTTGAATGTTAGTAAACAGCTTCTTTTAGTACTGATAAAAAAAAGTCACTATTCTTATTTAATATTCTCTAGTTGTTTATTGTTTTCACGCTTACATCCTTAAGTAATAGCGTGACTAGAAGTGGGACCAAAACAGTTTTGAGTTTCTAGCAGGGTTTCAGCTGAGCGCACAGGCATCTGTACCATGAAATAGTTACAAATTTCTGAACCGTAGTATCCCAGCATTTGATTTGATTGGTATTAACGTGTGACTGGAGGGAGGGGGTGGGGGGGAATTTTCCTATTGGTTCAGAAGTCACGCTGTAAATGAAAGCATAATAACGGGTGGGATAAAGCGCTGAGCTGTTTATCGGAACTAAAATCTTTAGATTAACGCTACACACGATTATGCCTGACGATGAAGAAAGTAGATATAATTGCAAGGGAATGATTCGAAATAATTGATTGGTGATATGAAATATGGGAAGGAAGGAGTAGGAGAAAAAAATGTATGGACACGACTTTTTGCACTAGGAAGACCCCTGGGTTGCGCCCCTTCTAAAGAATGCTATTCTTTACCACGTGTGTCTCCGGCGGGGGAACAAGAGGGACGCGTCCCCTCAATATTTTGAAGTACAAAATATTCAATATTTTATTCTAATTTAATGTATTTACTAACGACAGAATATCATATAAATAATAATTATATTTATTTAGAACATAATATTCAGGCTGTGAAACGATTGTAATCGAGTTCTTGATATACCTTAGGGGGTCCGTGAAGGTAAGCAGAAAGGTAACAAATGGAATCGTAGTTAATAAACAGGTTGGGCTAGGTAGTACCATATAAATCACTTTTTTTTATGTCCCCCCTCCCAAATTTTACTACTAAGTGTCTAACGTGTATGAATAACTAGTAACAACAGAATACTTCGAACGCAAACCACTGTTAACATGATTAGATTTTATTTTGAACTGTAGATCCTCTTGTACATAGCCTTGTTATTAGAAAAGGACTTAAACCTGAATCCTGCAAGAATATGGGGCTCTGGTCCCCTATCTTGTTTTGAAATATCCCATGAAAAATGAAATGAAATCTAGGTTTTACGTCCCACGTTTATGCCGGTTAGACTAAAGGAGATGGTGATGATGAGAGATGAGTGAAATGGTGGAATGAAGAAAGTGGTAGGAAACGGGAGATCCCCGAGAAAACCCACGAGCACGGTTTGTCCACCACAAAGTCTACACGGCGCGAGCTGGGATCAAACCAGGGACCCCAAGCACCGGAGGTCAACGCTCTACCACTGAGCCAACGCGCCCCTCGAAATATCCCATGAATTAGTAAATTTTCACTACCATTTTCACTAAATAATTTTCAAATTTAGCAGCGAAAATGTTAGAAAATGCATTCTACCAGAGTATCTACAGGTTAAAAAAATTGACGAGAAAAAAAAACTTCGCAATATCAGTCACAAACTTACAGAAAACAATGGTCTATACAGTGTCTTTATTTTATAAATTTTTCACGATGAGTTTATTTTTCTTTTCAGATTTTTTTTTTTTAAAGTTCAGTCCACATAGCTTAGTGTGTGAACCTTTTGAACAAAATATATAATGTATATAAATAAATTGTGGGTTGGCACGTATTAAATAATTGAATAATTGACAGTTTTTGTTACTAAGATTAATTTGCAAACAAATCATCATCATTCCGGTAGCTCGTAAAATGGCTATGTAATTTTGTATCAATGAATGGAAAGATGACAATTCAAGTATTCAAGTAACGATTTACGGTATCCTCACGAGATGGCAGCACTCTTCAGCCAGCAATCGAACTTTTTTTTTTTTCAGAAGTCTACGTCACTCCCGCTACACTGTGTTACCAAGGTCAAATACACAAAAAATATATGGTTGGTTGACGAACTCATCGTTAAGATAGTTTCGCTTTCCTTCCGCAATTATCATGACAGCGGCTTTGTTTTTATCAGTAGCTTAATTTAGACCTAACACAAAAATACGCTTTCATTAGTTCACCATAAACAAACTAACTCAGAGAATACACGTGCATTCCAAAGCATTCTTTTATCTTGTTTCTTTACTTCATCATGCAACGGACGAGCGATGACGGTGAATATTAGTGGAGAGATGCACTCACTGAGCAAATTTCTTTAAACAGAGTCACGTGATTGGGAAAACCCCTCCAATTCAACAACAGTTGGTGTTGTTGGTGAAGCCAGATTCCACCAGCTTCGTCTGTAATCTTGTGATTCCAAGAAAACGTGTACTCCTGTTCAAGCACGTACGCCAATTTTAATAGTAAATTTCCACTAAATTAATAAAGGGGTGATTTTCATGTACAGTATATTGAACTTGCATTTTTGAAGATAACTTTTTTTTTTTAACAATGCATACACAGCAAGTGCTGATTCTATTTTTGACTACTATTTGTTCACACTAACTTCGCTAGCTTGCTTAGTCACGGTACAGTGCTTCAAAACATGTCAAGAAACAACGCCAGATTGCCAGAAATAGGAAAAGTCCTCAAGTCAAATCCCGATGTTAAAAGTTAGTCTTCTTCGAGGCAATGTTCTACTCCTGACTTTCTATATATTGCTAAGATTAAATAATTAAGATTTAATTTTTACAACATAATCGTCGCTAGTTTTGTAACGAGGTCGCGCACGATATGTTAGACAGTCTTACTAAAAATAAAACATTTCACTGACAATACTATTTATACAATTTCAAATTTTAAAACAAGTTTATTAAGTGCTTTATTTTGTTCCATGAAGATACTGTATAGAGAAAGGACGAGAAGAAGAAGGCTTGTGACTTTTAATCTGAGTAGCACGCCCAATGTCTTTTAGACTGCGATGCGACCCCTAAAGGGACTACTGAATTCAGGAACTACTGAATTCTTGGTAATTTAGCGAAATGTCCCCAATGTAGTCGAAAATATTACAATGTTTATCGTAAAATTACAATTTCCTCTTAATTTTATGAACGTTTACTCCTATTTCATGAGAAAATAGGGCCTAGTTACGTTAGATACATTTTTTTTTTATTTACTGCAAAATTATTCACCCTCGCGTTTATCTAATTAGTACAATAACAATGTAGGGAAGAGGAAACATTCCTTTCTATGGTATTACATAAAGACAGATTAAATATACAGCAGAAATCCAGGTCCTTAGTTTATAATTTTCTATTTCTTAATAAATACTACGAAATCATCGCAGCCTCATATATTTCATTTTTTTTAAATGTAATAACACTCATATCTTTAAAATATGTCACTCGTACATTTGTATTAATGTATCTGCCGTTTACAATGAATTATTTTTACCATTTTCCAAAATCTTAAGTATAGGCAATGAAGTATAAAATCTGACACGTGAAGGGCAATTAAAAATTAAACGGATGTAAGGGAAGTCCATAATCATTTATTATTATTACTATTTAACAAAGCTGAAGATAAAATACTGCTAAGTCAGTAATAAGGTGAAAGCAAAGCATGCACGTGATTGGAAAACCCTTTCAATTTAAAATTCAGATAAGGGTTCCCGATGGGTTTTCCTTCCGTTAAGATATTTTGTTTTCTCACTCTTTCTATTTGCGCTGCTTTTATTTTGCAGATATGAGTTTTATGATTCAGCAATTATCGTATAGATGTCACGAAGGCGCAAAGTCCGAAATATAGACAGAAATAAACTTTTTTT
This sequence comes from Thermobia domestica, assembly GCF_964235325.1. NCBI lineage: Eukaryota > Metazoa > Arthropoda > Insecta > Zygentoma > Lepismatidae > Thermobia > Thermobia domestica. The sequence continues at coordinate 111,342,797 of NC_137460.1, forward strand.
TTCTTTGTGGTAAAGTACGTCATAACAGAACGCAAACGTCAACTTCAAAACTTCATGAATAGTTATTTTTAATTCTAGTAATAAAACAAGTACATAGTTCTGCATTACTGACTGTTATTTTACCATCATTATTGAGATCATAAGTGTATATTAGGTGTAATTATCTTATGTCAGATCCAATAATCCCTTATAGCCTATTTTCTATTTATAACATTTGAGCAGATAACCATTTTCAAAGATTATTTACGTCCTTACAAAAAGCCAAAGCCAAAGTTATGGAAGATGAGACTTAGTATTGAAGTGGGACTAACCACAACTCAGTGAGCCGTTATACTTCCAACCACAAATGACCAATTTGGAATCAGAGCTCCACTCGAGCACAGGCTCACTACAGCAATCTCAACGAGATTCACGGTAAATTACACTCGCACTTGCTATCCTCTTCAATGAGATTCGCTCATTAAGCTCGATGTCGTGCTCATTAAGGTCACGTTCACTAAGGGCTAATGAGTTTGGAATCTCTGCTCCCAAGAGAGCCTGTGACCGAGCGTACAGAAAAATGAAATGAAACTTCTGGATACATGTCTCACGGTTATGCCCTGTAGGCCAAACAAAACGGATGATTAACGAGAGACTGTGAAAGAACCGGTGGAATGTGAATGTGGGGGGAAACGAGAAACCATAAGGATACGATACTGTCCACCATAAACTCATATAACCTGGATCGAACCAGGGACTTCTCGCACCAGAATATGAGCGCTCTACCACTGTGACATCGTGCCTCCAGCGTGTAGGCGGAAAATAACTATAGTAAAAATGATATGTGCAGCCTCGAACAATGCTAAACTAAATGTAAATGTTATAGTTATTCAAAACCCAAGACTAATAACTTTATTGTGAATCATAGGTGTGCAGTCCGGACAGGAATGTACTGAAAGTGAATGTGTCTGAGCGCGAATGACGATATCTACGTAATTCTAAACTGACAAAACCTGAATGCTTCAACATTTTAACATTTAACCAACCACAAGCTACTAAACTATCTGTACATTTCATGTAAGGCTATATACGTTGTTATGCTAAGAACGGCGAGAGCAGTTTAAGTAAAAATGAGAATAATGAAGAAAGAAAAGAAAAAAAGGCGATCTGCAACAGCAGCGCACGACCTGTTGTATGCAGACACTACATGCTGCTCCTACGACTTCAAACGCCTGGGAAATCCCGGAAATGGGGTCACGCTACCCAACAGACATCAAGAAACATTGTTGCCACATTGATACTTGCGATGAAGTATCACAAGCTACGTGGGCCATTCTGATTTAACACAAACGGCTCTCAATTTCATAAATGCTAATGGGCTTCATTACTCCATACTTCATGGTGAAAATAGCTGCTATACAATTCTACAAGTAGTTTGGTTTCCAAATCAACCACGAATCAATTCTAGAGACGAAATTATGTACATTCATGCCCAAAATAAATGTCGCATATCTATAACTGTCTTTTTGCAGGGTACTTTTAATACTGATACTATGTGTATAATCGAGAAATGTATATGTGTGGCAAATTTCACGGGAAAATAATTATAAATACGAAAATTAGAATGAGTAAAACAAAATGTTGCTAAATGGACAAGAAAGCTTTATTTTCGTTTCATTGTTCTTATTTACTGCTCTTGTGACATGAAATTTGACACATACATGTCTTTGCCGATTATACAGATACTAACATTGTAAGAAATATTGGGCGAATTCGTTATCAAATTATATTCCTACAACAACATATTTATAGACATGCGACAATAATTTTGGACATGAGTGTACATTCCTTCAACATTAATTCTAGGAGATGACAATATCATAGATTATAAATGAATTCCCTTTAAACATCAATGTTAAAAATCATTTTTTCCCTTGTACTTCCAGTACTGCTGATCTTGTAAAGCTATCCAATTATCTCGGCCCTTAACTTCAATGAAATTATAAATAAGATCTCAAAAATCGTATTCTCTCAGGACAAGGTAGTTAGACAGAACCCCCATTACTGGTTTTATTATTATTATTTTATTCATTTAATTTTAAATTTTGACACCTTCTAAGAACTCTCATGGTCGTGTTGGACCGGTTCCATGAACAGACTACAAAATTGCTTTCTACGTAGTCAGTTGTTACAAGAACCGAGTTAATTACAAGAGCTTGAAAGTTCTCGAAATCACATATCAAAGCACCAAATTTAGAAATGGTTAAAAATCAAGTTTTGAATTATAAGCTACTCGAGTAGATCCGGATTTGGTCAGTTGCAAATGTGTTGAAGTTGCTTCTACTTTTAAGAATAGTTCAGTCATTGTAATGCGAAATTCCCAAGTGTGCTTTGGAATAGCCGAGTGGCTAGCAGTCGCGGATTAGATCTTCATCTTGCAAAGTATATGTAATATGACGTATTAAGCGAACAAATATTTCGAAACCATTATCCACTTTCGGTGACGAAGCTATTACACAGACATGGATTAACTGCATTTACATATCGATTTTTTTCTTCTTATTTAAAGGGACAGGCTCAGAAGCAAAATCCGCCGTCTCCGCACACAATATTAACCGGAAATTATGATTCACTTTAGGTTGATGTATCATCATAAAACAATACTATATCTTAACGCTGTTGTGGAGAGTTTTATAAATGAGTCTCTTACAAAGGATATCCTCAGCACTTCCGGCGCTTTATGCCAACCATCGATAGTTGCGAAAGTTAACCCGATCTTTAAAATCTCTACCGTTCCCAAGTAGTTCTTACGAAATTCCTCTTTGTTTTCTTTTTTTTTTTTTCCTTTTTAATGCTGTAAGAAGGCAACAAAGTTAGTTGCACGCTACTTATTTCTTTTTACCATTATTTAATTGGAATTTAATGTTTATTTATAACGATTATAAGATTTAATGATAGTGGGAAGTTAATTTTCACTTGCCATTCCCATCAATTATTTCAAAATATTGACAAAGATGTTATATATACTCCCTTGTTTTGTTTATTTGATTGCTTGATTGGACTGAACACCCGTTTTTACGCACTTGGGATGGAACTCGAGTATTTAATTTAATTATTTACTACTATTTTTGCTGAACACAGATCCAAAAGATTGCCTTTCTAGACGCCATTCTCGGGGGATAACATATCTTCAAATCTTTTTATTAAGGGCGTTTTAAGTTATTCAACAATTCTTTATTTACTTATACATATTTGTACCGTCCCTTGGTGAGCACACTATTCGGGGAAGGGGAAAGGAAAAAAGTGGTCTCAGACTTGTATATTAATCAGCTGGTCAGAAAAGTTGTTACACCTTTTCGACTGTGTCCCTATCGGAAATCGAACCAGGACCTATTCAACAATTACATAAAATATATTCACTCAGCATGCTATCTGAAGACACAACACTCTATTAACGTCCTAAATTTTACTTTTGTGACCAACTGCAGTCACTTCGAAAGCCAACTTGATTGCTTAATACAGTGTTTCTCAAACTGTGGTCCGCGGACCTCAAATAGTCTTTGTGGTCTTCTTAAATTGAATATTAATAAATAAACAAAAAAAAATGAATTGCGCAGCATCCACTATAACTGAGAATCTCAGACTATACACAATTTTAATGATCAAAATTATACAAATTCTAATAGTTTATATAGCTGTATTATAATAGAAATCTCTTGATACCCTTCAATTATTTAAAAAAGAACTAATATGTAAACTGGTATATAGTCCTTTTTTCTTTCTTTCGAATGGGACAAGAATGGTCCACATGACATTCTAATAATAGCAATCTCCACTAGAACAAAGTTTGAGAAATTATCACTTAATATAATGATTTTTGTATGATGATATGCATAGTCCCTAGTTCGATTTCCAGTTGAGAGAACAACACTCAGACCGTGAACCAATTGCGGAGTTATTTAAACTACTATAATTACGAGAAACCTAGAAATGATGATGATAAGGTAGAACCTGGGAGTCACCCAATAAAAAGTCTTCTGTCGCATCAAGGAAGCTTTGGCTTATCCACACACATTCCAAATTTTGTGTACTATAAAGAATGTTTATTAATCGGAAAATGTATGAATTGTGTATCCTCCTTTCTTCCCGCCAACTATAAAATTATGGACAAACTACTGATTAAAAAAAAAATTATGTTGAAATGGCATACATTTTATGGCCTATCTTACATGAAAACACAAAGCTCATAAACTATCAACAATTTTTGATGAATTTTATGTACAAATTTAGACTCAAAAGAGCGCTTGAAGAAACTAATATAAAAAATACAGAATATAAGAAGTATACAATGTATATTCATGATCTAAACATACAACAGTCGGGTTTCTCCACAGATTTTATTTTGTCACACGCGCACACAACTTCTATACAGGTCAATATAGATTAGTGAAAAATTTCTAAAAGATAATTTCCCAACCACGATATCTCTCATTGTTCCGAACTCCTCACAATGACGAAAACAGAAAAGAGAAACGAATGCTAACGCAAAGGAAGCAGAAGCACAAGAAAGCTGTGTACCTCGTCTGAGACTGTTTTCTATTGAAAAGGAGGCCATTGGAATTCCCCTTCGCAAACCACCTGCTTTCCCTTCCCTCGACCTCAACAGGGATTCCCCACACAGAGCGAGGTCTTTCTCTCGGCTAAACAACAGTCACGGGAACTCCAGCTGCATTCGTTTGTAGCTTCAGTCATTTTCTCTCTATCAATCATCACCGTCAATTAAAATAAATAATAAATCCCAAGTGAAAAGAAGAAAACAGAATACTATCTTCCTACATGTAGTTACACTAAGCATTCATACTTAAAAGAAAATAATAATAACAATAAAAAGAAAAGGTTAAAGTTAGATTGGCTAAAGTAAAAAAAATATAAAGTTCTTTCGGAAGATGAGAAAAGAGCAGATGGTTGGTTTATGATCTTAATTTCATTTATTGTAATACAACAGTGAATGCAGGACATGAACGGAACGTATATTCCTGGAATATCATGTTTTAAAATCTTACTTAAATTCTATTTATCCCGATTATGGAAAGATGTGTCTGATTTTGTGTGTGTAATTGCTAATATCGCTCAAACAAAGGCTTTACCTTTACGAACTACAAGGCTCTGTCCGGCCTGTCGATTTCCTTGCCGAGTGATAAGGTGCTCTGCACACTGATTCTCAACTCCGTTATTTCTAGCGTTTCATTTCTTTATTCAAACAGCTTTCCAACATTGTCTCACGATGCTGAGTTTGCAGGAAAATGTCACGCTCTTACAGCGAATCGAACCAAGGACTACGCGCGCTAGCCAATCATATCAAGCGGAAGCATCATCAAATAAGAAAATGTGTTCATGACTTTATATTTCCAAATCTAAATATTGGTGATAACTAAGCCATATGTGCTAGTCGTCATATGTCAATATTCCCGATATGACAGTAAGAACGAAGGTAGGGGGGGGGGTATCGAACCACCGGGAGAAAACTCAAACCACACCTGGGACATCTTCACCTGCTACCAAGCTTTGCAATCTTAATTTAAAATCATTACATCAGAGCAATGCCGTACATCAAATTATCAAATTTATCTGGATAAACGTGAAATAAACGGCCTAGTCTATGAATGACTGAAAAGATAAATTCATAGTGGTTACTACACTAAGCATTCGAGGTCACTGACACACAGCATAGCAGCTTGTTAAGATAACAGAAACAAAGGTATATTGCCGTATCTTTAGGGGCTGTTCCAGTTCAAGCAGCAACAAAAATCGCATCTCTGTAAGACTTAAAAAGCAACTTTCACACGTAGACAAACTCAATGCTCATCTTCCGTTCTGTTCTTTTTCATCTCGCTGCACGGATACTGTGACCTGGGAAAACCCCAGACCAACTTTTATATTCCCTTATTACGGTGGACGAACGGTCGTCTTGGTAGCATGCACGCTACATTGCTAGAGTGAAAAAACAATCACGAAGTGGAGGGAACCGTGCAGTTTCTTCTCTCTTCCTCTCTGGTCTCAAAAGAGAAACTCGCAACATAAGGTTCTCCATGTTTTGTGGAACACCAATAAAAAATCATGCAACACTAGGGATATACAGTTGCTTGTGGAGACGAAGCAAAGTTCCTCTGCTTTTATTATTATTATTGTATGCACAGTGTGATGCTGAGTACCTTGACAGAAATTTTTCCCTCAAAACTACGAAAGAAATTGCAACGAAAAACACCTTAAATGAATGTCGACGATTTTTATTTATTTACTTATTTATTACCTTCATTGGATGATGTGCTAACCGGGCCTGTTCATATTTCAGTCATGACAGCCACACAAGCAGTGGCTTTTTCTATTAAAAATACTTTCAGTGCGCCGATAATTTGGGTACTGGGACTTCTACTTATCTAGCCTGAAACTAACTACTTAATATTTGCTTCTTCTTATCACTATTAGGGGGCACTGTGACTCCGTGACAAAGCACTCCCTTCTGATGTTAAGAGTCCCTAGCCACGCGAGTTTATGGTGGATACATCGTGCGTGTGGGTTTCTCGACGATACTTTTTTTTAATTACGACCGAAAAACAACTGAATCGCCGTGGTCCCTATGAAATTACTAAGTTCAGCGAGTGTTTTATGTGAACAGATTAAAACAGCGCCCATTAACGCGTGTATTTTGATTTAAGCGAAAAATTCTACCATACAAATCCAAGAAAAATAAATGTACGCTTAGCAACTATCTTGCTAAAACTAAATTGTGAGAGTAACATGGTTTGGACTCAGTGACTCATGTGTGACACTACTACGCGGAAAACTGTTTTATACTCAAAAACATTGGGTTCACTTAATCCAACCTCTAAAGCCACAAAGAAATTCCTGACAGGTGAGAAAGTACAAAGAACACTATACCATCAAAACATGCGTATTTAGCTCCTTATAGTAAGATCCCAATACAAATAGTCTCATTGTTTCACCTCCAGTGTACTGCAAACGTACTCCTGACAACCGCAAGGTGAGTGACTGGGTATTCGCCAAGTTCCATAGATGTTCTACTGCTGAATCCTTTTGCACAAGGCAACAACTTGGATATATGCCAGGCATTCTCACGTGGTAGCTCTAGTAGCAATTTGTTCAAAAGCAACTCAGCGTTTTTATGTAGGACAATGCAGTCACCAACTATTATCGTATATTTGAAAAATGCGAAGTGAATATTACTAGCTCTGAATTTCAAAAATTAAAGCTCATATAAACAACTTTTCGTGAGGCTCTACGCTTTCTTTTCTTCAAGTTACAATACAGAGCTGATACTTTTACTTGAATTACGAAATATTTCACGGCTTTTCAATCTTTCATGTCCATTACAATGGGCATATACTTTTTTTTTTTTCTTTCTTTTTGTACTGTACGTCTACGATTATGCATGGTTGTTATGTTGTGCGAAAGAAAGAATTTCTTTAAATATTTTCATAACAATGAATGTTCCATTATTTGAGTCCAAATAATGGTTACAAAATAAACCTCATTCGCTGCAATTTTAAGATTAAAAAGGAGCATTCGTTCTTACTTTCATACACACGAATAAAATTAACCTCATGAAATGAAATTCGTTGCTCCACAAAGAGCTGACAGAAGTGGGCGAAATTTAAAGATAAAAGGGATCTGGTAATTCACAGCAGGCTTCAATAAACCAAAGAGAGGAAGGGACTTGTAGATAACCTGACGTTGATAAAGATACAGTGGTGATAGGGAAACAATATCATCGATGGCATAGTGGATGGTTTTGCAGGTGTAATACTCGTGGATCCATGACAACGCGTACACTGTCAGGACTTGCTTATTTCTTTCTCTAGTCTTATCTCCTGCCCTTCTTTTCCACCTTCTCTTTTTCTCTGACTATAAAAGCGCGCGCTCTTACGTTGTAGATCGGTCAGTTGGAAGTGACTGACATATAAAACATGAAATTTAAAGATATTTTACAATATATATCTCCCAAGACCAAGAACTTTATATCTTGAGCACATATAACTATAGAAATGCACAAACTGACTAATTCTATTCTTTATTCTCGGATCACGAACGCTGAAGGTTGATCCTTCATATGCTTATAAAAATTTCCTACTCATAGTTTTAGAATAGCAAGTCCTACGAGAAATGCTCGTACTGGCTAACGCCAAACTTTATTCGGTATAGAATGTTAGTACTAAGGTCTAACAGTGTTCAGCTTACATAACTAGACAGTCTCGAACAGATCTGAAAATAAATCTAGATAAGCCCAGCTTGGCCGAGCTTACTCGTGTGTCCGGCTGTAGGATGCAAAACTAGGTAAAAATTTTAGTTCTACAGCGGTGGTGACTATAAAAAATTAAATAAAATTTTCTCACATTCTGAACTAAATTACAGCCTACGATTAACAACTGCCCAAAAACTAGCCTAAACGATTAACAAAACTTTCTTACACCGAAATGTTCACAGTACTCTAAATATACTATTTCTTTGAAAACAACATTACTGTTTGTCTTCCATTACACTTGTTATACAAAACAGACACTAATATATCACACACTAAAGTAATCAGGTTCGTAAATTTCTTTCTTCTCGTAAGCAAAAACCAAAATAATTTTTGAAAAATTCGACTACATACAGATGTCGAAAATAAGCAGAAAAAATAATTTACAGCAATTGCAGCAGCCTTAGCTGTAATTTTGCCTGTCGTTTACAAAGCCAGAAGTGACTTCTGTGCTGCCTATACATCATACAATTAGAAGTCAACTGAACTGACCGGCTCAAGCCCTGCGATTCTAATGCCAAAGAGTTCATTTTAGCTTTGTTCTTCAAATATTAATTAACAGAAAAGACTAGTTAATGAGTTACAGCCGATATTGCGTTCAGAAGCGGCATGGTATTCATTATTAGCACATTTCCAATTACTTTCTTTACACTTAGATACGAATACGAATCTTCAACTAGTGAATGGGCATATTAACAAAATCCCAGCAAATAAACAGTTCTACATCAAATAATCAATTGAGATCACACCTGAATGTTTAAATATTAACATTTCTTTACGCAGTTTCTATTATTTTCTAAATATTTAGGTTTCTATATTTTAATTATTATTTTATAAATACGCTTTCGGGAAATCAATTGTATCTATGACACTCATCACTTGATAACTGTTGAAAAACACTTTTTTTTTTTCGCTATATCCACTCAATTATGAATCAGAAGCTATACAGACTATATTAAATAAACAATCATTCTTTAGAAAAATCTACGTGATTCACTACAAGTTTCCTTCCAAATGACGGATATAGTTCAAAAAAAAAAAAAAAAAAAAAAATCCGCATATCTTAACAAATGTGTTTCCAAATTCTATTCCCGGAAACGAAAATTTCTGATGAATGATTGTAAGACAATTAGAAAGACGCTTCAATTAAAAATAGCAAATTACAGGTAATAATAATAGTCCAGAAGCAAGAGTCAATGCCCAGTTAAACGTGTACCATCTAGTGGCAGGTAGAGCCCTTAATGGGATGAAAAGACAATCAATGAATGATTATGATTTCATGAGGACGTCTGCGCCGAGGTTATATATCCCCAACATTCTGAAAAGGCAAGTTTATTTTATTATTAATGGCGACATTGAAATGTGGCATTCTTACCCAATGATGTCCTAGTGGATTAACAGCAAACCAGCGGTGAGTCCCTGGCACACTATTACCTACACAACAATCGATTCTCTACGGAATTCAATTCTTCAACACGTGCAAAGCTACAAATTAACAGTTGCAATATGTACTCAATACGAAACATTTGAATGAAGCATGTTTGAATTCTTGTACTACATACACAACTATATTTTGCTGTTAGGATAGGGAATGGTAACAATTCAGATCCAGTAGCACAACTACTGGAACAAAACGGAAACTTTGCTAAAACAGATTACCATTTCAGCAACATGCGCCACCTTGCGACTGAATTAAGAACTTCGTGCACAGAATTTTCTTTCACCGAAGTCGACGGCGACGATGTCACTGCCTAGTTACACTATGAGGATTTGATGTTAACACCAGGTAACATTGTCATTCATTCCTTCTGTTTGCTTGACTTACGACACACGAATCTGGAACCAAATTACTACGTATGACTCTCGAGTTACAGAGATCAGCATTGACTCCATTAGCATATTAAAATAAATAAATAAATTTGTACTCACCATCGTAATTCCGCTCTTCGAGATTAATGGAAGCTGGCAACAACGGAACTGTGTACTGGAGAGTGGCGGTTTTCGTTTCCGCAACAGTGACAGGACGCAAAAGTTCTTTTAAACAGGCTACATCACCAGTCATACAAGCGAGGTGTAGGGCAGTGTTACCAAACCGATCTCTGGCATCTATCGACGCCCCAGCTACTAACAGTCGTCTTACAATACATGGCTGATGCGTCAACACTGCTAGGTGAAGTGGGGTCTGCAACAAGATAAAAATCGATTATGAACATGACATATCTTCTCTTTTCTATAAATTCTATACCAAATGCTTTATTTTTAACCACTTTTGCTTCCAATTGGTAATTGCGGCTAGCTAAACCTTACTTTCGTATCAGGATTTTACAATTCTGAGAATTTGCAATGCAAGTATTTATCGAAACCGGACGAACTATGATCTGCAGGAACACATGTACACAATTTAACATTTTCTACCAACACAATGGGGAAACTGAAATCACAAAATTTTAATAATTATATTTTCTCTATGCAGAAGGAAAGGATAATAAAAAACAGATCAAGAATTACAGTATCACTTTATTCAAAGTACACAGACTTAAACAATTCGTTTTCTACTGTGTTTTGTAAGAACAAGCACACACTGAATTGAGTTTATCATAAACATGACCTTCAATTACTCCTACGAATCGCGTGCACTTATTGGAAGTCCAATACACAGGTCACATTGATTTACTGAAGATGGAAGAAATTTATATATATATATATAAAAGGTACATATTCCTTCCATCTTCCTAAGACTTCACTTTTTCGCTGACTACCTTCCCATTCTTATTTTCTACTGCCAATCTTAAGAGCCTGTCTTACTAAAAATAATACGAAATTTACCATTTTTCATTTCCTTGTTTATTCATCAGTGAAAGGAGATAATGAAATGCAAGTCACCACAATCGTAGATAATACTATTCTACAACAGAAAATGTGAACCTGAAGAATGTTCAGTGTTGCAATCCATAGAAATTACAGTGTTGCCAGAAAAACAATTTCCCTAAAATCTAAGTTAAGACAGCGAGTAGAGGAACGAACTCAACTGCATTTGATTACGTATCATGTTGTTTTGGTTTCTTGTGAACTACTTTTTAATTAACATTATTATTTAGTTTTAATAACTGTATGTTAAAACTATTTTGTTTATTACAAACTAAATACAACTATTATTTAAAAAGTAGTTCACAGGAAACCAAAACAATATGATACGTAACCAAATGCAGTTGAGTTTGTTCCTCTACTCGCTGCCTTAACTTAGATTTTAGGGAAATTGTTTTTCTAGCAACACTGTAATTTCTATGGATGGCAACACTGAAAATTCTTCAGGTTCATATTTTCTGTTGTAGAACAACATTACCTATGACTGTGGTAAGTTGCATATCATTATCTCCTTTCACTTATGAATAAACAAGCAAATGAAAAATGGTAAATTTTGTATTATTTTTTAGTAAGACAGGCTCTTAATTCCTCCGTAGTTTCATAGACGTCCTTCCTTGTACATTTTCTCATATTTTCCAACTCTTTCTAATTCTTCTATTCTATGTCCTCGCATTTTTTTCAATCTGTTTCCACGTCTTCCTTTCCCTCATTTTCTGCAACATCTGTTCTGTAACCTATGGTTTAAGTTCTGTTTTGCGTTCCGGTAATCTATTTCTTTTTGCAGCCTGCTACTATATGAAAAACTTAATACGCTACCCCCGTCTGTTACTACTTGCTCCTATTCTTTTCTCGTTTTTCAACCTTTCAGTATTCAACATCTTGCTGCCTACTTTTCTTCTGCCTACATTTTTCGGCTGAATATCCACTTCGCCCAGCACGAGGTTATGATCAGAGAAAATGTCGGCCCCGGGGAGGGTCTTCGTTCGCGTTCTGCAAACTATTTCGATACCTGTTATGAATCATGACATAGTCTGACATGACATAGTTATGAATCTAATATCTTTAGCCACCTATTGAGGATTTACATGTATATTTTCTCTCGTGCTCATTGAACCGTGTTCCCAACTACTATTGAATTATGTCTACAGAAATTGACTAGTCCCTCTCCCCTTTCATTTCTTTCGCCTACACCACATTTTCCCACGACACTATCTTCCTGTTTTCTCCCACTGCATTGAAATCTCCCATTTCAATTACACATTCACCCTTCTTTTCCCCGTCTATAATGTATTTTAGATGTTCGAGAAAAGAACGTGCAGAAATATATGTTCATTTTTTCTGAAAAGTGTACAACTCGGATCGTGAAACTTCTATTTTTAACAAAAGTTGAACATACAATACTAACCTGGCATAAATCATTTGGTATGTCCAAAAAACAAGGATCAGGAACCATTCTTATTAAACTATAAACTACTTCGATGAAGCCTTGAATAATTGCTATATGTAAATACCTGAAAAGACACAAAGGAAACATATTTCGTTAGCCATTTAGCAAGTTTGAAGCCTTACACTAATATACATAATTACATAAATATCTACTTGTAGTGACAAACTCAACTCTCTGGCTCACAACAAACTTCGAGGGACCACAGTCAGTTACACAACTGCTTCCAATATACTTATCTCTAGCTTTCTAGACTGGTCGTCACATCCTCTTAGTTCGTCGGGAATCAAACCTAGGATTACAGACGCTGGCCGTTTGTGCTACATAAAGCACGTTTAGTAATTGTGATATTACATAAATTTACGATATATATATATATATATATATATATATATATATATATACTTTTTTATACCCTCTGTGAAAATTCTAGCTTCCTGACTGTAGAAAGTCAACAGTGGTTTAATTATATCGAAGGAATATTGACTGACGTGCACAAGCAACAATCTGTGTAATGGATCCATAGATACAGAGTCCTTGCATATGTGGTATCCCTAATCCTGATTTTCACCCTGTTCCTCTACTTCAACTCGCAATTACCAGTCTGAAATTTTTGATTGGTTGGTTGAATTGGAGTGTAGCGCATATGTGAAGGAGAACCAAAGCAAATTATAATTTAATGAACTAATAGCTAAAGTGTTTTGCAACAACGTACGTTATTTAGTTTTACTCCAAACGAGTTTCCAATCCAAATCTTTTCATTCAAACTGACAACATAACTTATGCTATTACTTAGAAACATATTTTCCGGTGTACATAAAAACGTGTATGAGAGATTAAACTTAGTATTAAAAGACTTTCATCTTTTACAAGGATATATATTCTTTTCTATTACTGTACATACAGTTTTCTGCAAGCGCGAGAAAAAGAAAAGTAAAAAACGCTTCAGTACGTTCAGTGCTAAATCTTTCATAGCATAATGCACGACACAAAGTACAACCCAAGGTGGACTGCAGGATCTAAGAAGGTCATTCTGAACATCAAAACTTATTTCTGGCCAAATAGTACGAAACAACAAGGGAGTAAATTCCATTTCGGTGTTTAACAGAGTTGTTTCCTAAACCAGCTATTCAAAATTCTAGTAAGTTCCTTAAAAGAAAGCGAAAGTAAATATGTTTCAAGTTACTTCAAGGTAGACTACTGAATCAGAATTATACATGGTGTTTTATATATATATATATATATATATATATATATATATATATATATATATATATATATATATATATATATATAAAGTTTAAGAAGTTCATGCACTAACAAGAATTTCTGACAGTTGAAACCGTAAATTTATCGACATCTTCAATAACAGCATAATGCCTGTATTCACAGACAGACACTTGCGGATGGTGCTTTGCAGCTCAAGGACAGGTTTCCGAAATGGCAGAACGATTCATAAGTATAACTTTCTTTCCTGTAGTACAACTCCATTCTCTATCAACTATTATGATTACAAATACCATAAGTGCTTGCAAATTTTCATTCCTCACTCAAACTTTAAAGTTAGTAATTGATATAATATTCATTAAATGAAGAACTATTGAACCCATCCTTGTTTGCAATGACTAGTTTTAATGTTCCACAAATCGTTAACACTGTAACTGCAAGCATGACCTTTCCTTCCCGCTAATTCAGGGTCAGCGGAGCAGAACACTGTTTCTTCACTTATGGCAGTCTTTGGGAAGCATTGCAGCATTACACGGTTTTAAAACGAGTACTAATTCAACCATAATGCAATTCGCTTTCATTTTTCATTATAAAGGGTCAATTTTTGTTCATGCTATAATCAATAAAATTAATTATTACGTAAATGCATACTACCTTTAAAACTGAACTGGACCTAACGCCATATCTACTACGTTACATTATTATGTCATTAGATGAAAATCAAATAGTTTCAACGGTAGACATTCCTGTCAAGTCGTAGGCAATTTTATTTTATATATAATGTACACATACTCAGTTTTAAGCATAATGGGGATGTTTATATTTCGCCAAGTATCACACTATCATCCCACAACAACAACATGCGGATCAATCCTCCTCCGGAAATGATTAGTATTGATCTGAATGTTACTTCAATCGTTCCTTTGTATAACATTTCAAAAATATAACTTCGGTTGGGAATAACACATTGATTAGCTGGGAAGTGATTCTACTTCATTAACTCAGTTCATTTCAATGTCCCCACGCCAGAAACGGTAAAGAACAACATACAGGTAAGTTAAACCCCAGGGATGTAGAAAGCTACCTCAGGTCCAGATCCTAAGACAGCTTTGGACCCCACCGAAGCTGTGTCTAATACATTTCCTCATTGCCACCTGCAACGAACTGACCAGATGGGATACTCGTTAATTCTTGAGAAAAGGGGAAGGAGGTAAAAAGATAGGACGATTCACATGAATGATAGGATCATACAGCTCAATTATATAATCTACAGATGGACACACTTCATAAATTCCGCCTTTAACTTCGTAGCTCACAACTTACTCCTTAAGTCTCCGCTTGGGGACAACTGAGGTCTAACCTGCAACAGTAAAGTCTCAGACTGGTAACCCTGAACTCCTCACTCAAATTTCGTATTCTGTATGAATCAGTCAATGACCTGAGACCTCTTTATCAGTGAGCTTCAATTATTGTAGCATCAGCTAAAAACTGTACAGTTGTTGTACTTAATTGAAAGAAGAGACTAAAGGTAGCAAGGCAGCATAACTGGACGCTAACCTCAAAAATCATTATATTATTCACTGTGAAAGTACTGAGTTGTATTTACATTACTGGTAAAAGAGTTGGTAGGCTCCACATGCTCATAAACAAACAAACAAACAAAACAGAAGTGTACCGTCAGTCACTGCATTTAGCATTCCAGAATTCGCATTTTTCCCATCAATACAAAATAAACTGTGAACAATATTTTGGACTTTCCAATTTATGAATTGGATTGAAAACACTATACAAGGGCAATGACATTTAAGAATAAATGGCCCGTCCCATTTCCGCTATTCTTATTCTTCGTGTCTGAAACCAACTGTTGTTTCTCTCTTTACGTTGGAAACAAATAATGGAAAAGCCATGGTTATAACGACATAACACAATCACTTCCTTGCATTTCGACAGCATTTCTTAGTTTTTTTCTCTCTCTTTTTTAATCTTTCGGTTTTTCCCATCTTACACATCAAGAGATAGCATTATATGACGTTGAGAAAAATCTTTCAATTATATCCTCTTATGACAATAGCTGGGAAATATATATAAATAAATCTCTTACCACTTTTTAACATTTTTTTCTATCTAGCCTTTATTTGTTCAATCATGTTAAGAGATTTTCGATAAGTGTTACTTTCGAAAGTACCAGCGTGGTATTTTGACAAAAGAAAGAAAAAAAAAAGTTAAAATATTCTGACCAGTGTTAAACTGACAACGCGGCAATTTCACCTAGAATAATCAGCCTGACTGTTATTTCCTCTTCACCTATTCGAAGACAATAGTAATAATATTATTCGTGAAGGGTTTATGACTAATAATAGTAATAATAATAAAAAAAAAAAAAGCGGAGGGTAGTGGTCACAGTTGCAGATTCGCATTCCATTACCGGCCACTCTGACACGAAATTTGTTAAACCTGGGATTCTTCTCGGTTCACCAGGAGAATGCTGGGATGGTATCTGTACATATACTCGACTTTGTTTTCCTTCCCGTTATGGTCGTTGTTATTCTAGTTCGCTAATAATTCAATTGTCAGTTGGCCTTACACATTATATCTTGTAAACCTATTGAAAACAGCAGCAACATGATTCCAATAATAACAAATGGAATTAAAAAAAAAAAAAAAAAGGATTATCCTCTGATTATTAATACAATGAGTCTTGAAATTATGAGTTAATACTACCATTCCGTTTAAAAAAGAAAGAAAAAAAGAGCCATCTGTTGGCGAGTCAACCTTCACAACCACCCTAACAGTCTTTCCTACTTTCGAATAGGAGTCAAAATTACCATTTTAAAACCCAGATCTTACTCATCTGGACAATTAGATTATCTAATTATTCAAATATTCTAATTTTATCAACCCTGGACAAGTAACAAGTATGTAAGTATGCTCTTCTCGACTATCCACACAATCAATGAAATCAATTTCACATCTAAACAAGGAGCGAGAACGAAGATGAGAACACGGGTCAGTATGAGACATATTTGAAAAGTGAGTGTAAAAGGCTAGACTATTCCCAATAGATGGCAGCACGTATCCTCTCTCTTTCCGATGTACTGTATTTTGTAAGAAAATTAAATGAAATCTAAGTTTGACGTCCCACAGTTATGCCGGTTAGGCTAAAGGAGACGGTGATAATGAGAAATGAGTGAAATGGTGGAATGAAGAAAGTGGGAGGAAACGGGAGAACCCCGAGAAAACCCACGAGCACGGTGTATTTTGTAGGAGTGACAATACTCAAAGTACGTCAACCAAAAGATCAATACTCAAAGCTTAACCCCAAAACAAATTGAATTACTAGACAGACCTTTATTGTTAGGAGTATTTCTCTGAAGAGTAATATTAAGTGCATTCCACAATGAATAGAAAGAAAATTATTAAAACCTGCACGAATTATCTTTTAATTAATGACTTATTTATTTATTTTTGGATGAAGTTTGAATATTGATCTCCTGAATTTCATTGAATTATTTTGAACAACGTCACACCAAACAAAATACACTGGAAAGACGGGGAAAATGTACTGTCATCTACTGGCGATAGGCGAGCCAATCACCTTTTAAAAAGAAATTGTTGATAATCTTCAGAAGAAATGACATAGGAGAGAGAAATTCCTAAAATACAGAACCTTCCCATATGATAAAGGTAGATAGTTTATTTCATTCAAACACTATGCAATACATGTCACCATGTATAGTCATTAGCAAAAAATACATATGGGCTTTAAATTTTTCTTTTTGTTTACAAATGTTGGATCATATTGTAATACAAATTTACCAATCTATTCTAAATTTAAAAAGCAAATAAATAAAAATATATAAGTACGACTGCCTTTTCAATAGGGACTGTAAAACACTGCCCCTTAATCCTAAAATGGATCTAATTAAAACAGCTCTTTTACGGGTTTTAAGTGAATCAAGGTGAGATAACTCCATATAAAATACAGCAAAAAGCCGCTAAAACAAGTACACATGATGAAATCATTGTTCAAAACAAGTACCAAGAAAAAAAACTGGACAAACAAGTTGACGTCATTACAGGTATTTCGCCTTCGACTATAACCATGCAATATATCGCCCTTACTACAATAGTACCTATCTCAAATACTGCGTAACGAAGAGAATTCAAATTTCATATGTGAGCAACTAGTACTGCTATCAATCAATATTTAAAAAAAAAAAAAAAAAAAAAAAAAAAAAAAAAAAAAAAAACCTTACTCCTTTCATCTACACAACAAATCTAATACCAAAGCAAATCAGTCCTTCTAAAATCTTTCATAGTTCAATACTTTTCTCTCAAATATATATCACAATATTTGTGACCGTGATTTGTTTTCTACGGATATTACCAAGGACAGCAACCAAATGAACCAAAAATAAATGTTTTGAAGACTGTATCCTTCTACCAGACAGAAAATTTTATTTTTAATTTTTTTTTTCCTATTTGCATACACATGTGATAAGTTTACATATTTTTACATACCACAGTATGTTTTGATTATTGCACACAATATTGTGCAGATACCATACCCCGATCTCCCAAAATATCCTGAAAACGAATTCTCCCCTCCCCCTCCAAAAAAGTCACGATTTCACAAACTGAAAATGAATGATTTTGAGTTAACGAAAATATAGCATATTAACTACTGGTTGCAGAAGAAGCAATACCTCATTATTAAACGATCATACAAAATGCTGAGTAAAACAGTTTAAGCTCTTTTACAGTACAAAAAAAGGGAAATCAATTATGCTTTTACACAAAAACGAAACTTTTAAATTTTAACATTCCACAGTTATGTCCTTTAGGCTAAAGGAGATGGGTGATTAATGAAAGTGAATCACTATGAAAATAAATCTTTGGTGCTCTCCCACCAGGAACCGAACTTGGGATCACAAGAAAAAAAGTCACACGTGATAGCCACTATACCACAAGGAAAGGCTTTACACTTCTACTTATCCGAAATAAACACTGAAGTTTTATTAAGGTCGTTGAGTGTCCTATTTGACCAAAGACTGAGAAAAAAGATTTTCAAGCAACAAACAGTGTCTCCGTGCAGCCTCCTCAAAATTTTGATTTTACCCACCCAGGAAGAAATTGTATAGAAGAAAACTTGAATGCTTATTGTATTTTACCTTAGATCAAACCAAAAGGCTTAGGTACGGATTCTCATATGTAAGTATTTCGTAACAAATCAGTAACGTACAAATACTGTAATGTTTTTGCAATTTATTATCTAGAACTATCTAGTTCCAATTATAGCCTCAAAATATATTATGATGCATACATTTTTGGGCTCAATGAACTAGCAACTATTTTGTTTACAAGAAAATTTTATAAAGTTAAAAAACAGATAGAATGAATGAATGGATTTAAAAAAACTATCAATGTCTTCGTACGACAAAAAAGAAAAGAATTCTATTTTATTTGTATAACTACAAATGTACTGTTTGCACAATGTAATGGTACATTTGAAAACAAGATTGTGACGTACTCTCAATCAAGATGCGAAAAATACTGAATCAAAATAAATTGCTGGAAATATTTATAAGGCATTGGGTCAGATTTGAAACTGACCACAAATTGTGAGACCTTGAACTCATTCATTCTTATGAGACATCGGGAAGGAAAGAGGAAACCGAAGCGCTAACTGACGTATACGTACATACATACACAGACTGTTCCCTGACCTTTTCATAAATTTTCATAAGCTGGAACTAGCAACGCAAATATTCTCGAGGAGCAGTATCAAGAGGCATCTAATTGGAATCACGTCACACAGCCAATGACGCACTAAGTTATTCTTGTACGGCTATAATTATAAACGTAACCTTATGAAAGTATTCTACAAGCAACCTTAAACACATACAACCGCAATTTGAAAGAGTATTCTAGAATGCGAACTGAAATAAAGTGAGCAATTTATGAAATCAATTAGGATCTTACCAATTGGCAGTAAACAATTATCCCTATGTTAATTTAACAGATAATTGCAAGTGCACGGATCAATTCAAATTCACTTCCAGGTCGATGCTCAATGCCTATCCATGCAACACGTCAATTACTCTTAAGAGACACACACAAACACACGGAATGACAAACATTCCCAAACTATGGTACAGGGTAAAATCTGGGGCATTCCTATTTGTGACACATCTCACTTATCAAAATTTCCTTTGCGTCCTACTTAAGCTGTATCTTCTTTTCCATGAGTTGTCCGAGCGTAATTCGGGAATTCCGATTTAACAGTAACTCATTTTCCAACCTATCACTGAAATTAAGGACTATGTGGGAATTACCAGCAGAGAAAGGGACTTTCTCCATGACATGATCCCTCAGAACTTTCACTATTGAATTGCAAATGCAAAATACAAATAATTAATTTGGTACTTCAGAAATATATCAAGAACGATTATCCTAATTTGTTTAACACACCAAAATAAAAATACAACTGAATTATTTGCAGGAATCCATTTCGTATCCCTAATTTTGACCCGGTTCACTATCATGCTGAGACTTTTATTTATTTATTTATTAACAATCACCGATACAGCTGAGAGGCCGTTTTTTACTGGATACCTAACACCACCACCACTGCGGATAACGGAATAAATTATGATTTACCAGTACTTGTTTTTTTAACCAATAGAGGCATAGGATGCTTTCTTAAAGCTAAAGTCATCTAGTATTCAATTAAAACAGCACAGATTTTTGTTCTAATTCGTTTGGTAATTTCTTTTACTACAGAATAAAGATAGGAACTGACCCAAGGCCTTAACCAAAACTTTCTAGAGGTAGAGTCAAAATCAAAGTTAAATCCGATTTTTCATAATTTAATATTTTGTTTTTTATAGACTTGTATTGTTATCTTCAGATGTTCATGATTATATTTACTCTTTTTCACCAAAATTCTATTATACAGATCAAAGTCCTTTACATGCTACCGAAATTTATTAGTTTTCTGAAGCCAATGTTGGACATGGCAGTTAGGCTACTTACAAGTAAACCTTACGTTTGGGTGAATCGAGTTGCTGACTGAGACACATATGACAAAGTAGTACTAAATGTGGTCAGTATTTCAGTGAAGTTGTAGGTGCGAAGCTCCAGGGATTTAGGAGATACAGCTACCAGCATATCAGATGGAAGTACAGAATAGTCTTCATACAGTTGGAGGTAAAAGCTCTGTAAGACCTCTTGTAACGACAAAAGGTGAATAACAAATATATGGGTACATATTAGGACTAGGGGGAAGTCATATAGTAAGGGTATACCTGACGGCGGCCATCTTGAAATCCGCCATTTTGAATTAAGGTTAAGTTTTTAAAATAGGAATAGGGTCATGTGATACATGATTTAAGGCGCAAATTTAATCGGAAGAACAATGGTGACGTTAATTTTGATTTACGCGCAATTGGTAAAAAGTTACAGGGAAATTAAATATTTTTGCAGCATATGTATTAGTGCTTTACCCCACCTTGTAAATTTTGTGTTAATGATAATAATTAAATAAAAATCAGGTGGATAAATATTAGGTCTATGGAAAGAGTTGCCTTGATGGCGGCCATGTTTGAACCCGACATTTTGAATCAGACAAAAGTTTTAAACAAAACGCACAACAGTGACACCTTGTTAGTAGCAAATTTTACCATAAATCCAACGGTATAACCATTTTTGACTTATCATTAACCAGCACAAAATTAAATGGGAATAGATAATGCAATAGATGACTTCGGGCTAGAAGTTAATCAGAAATACAATGGTGGCGTTACAGTGTTAGTTTTTTGATGCTGTACTTGCACGCCATTTCGCTGTTTTTCTTGTATCCTGTTCACATCTATTTCTCGCTCGCTATTTAAAACTTTTGTCTGATTCAAAATGGCGGATTTGAACAGGGCCGCCATCAAGGCAACTCTTACCATAGAACTAATATTTATCCACCTGCTTTTTATTTAATTATTATCATTAACACAAAATTTACAAGGTGGGGTAAAGCACTAATACATATGCTGCAAAAATATTTAATTTCCCTGTAACATTTTACCAATTGCGCGTAAATCAAAATTAACGTCACCATTGTTCTTCTGATTAAATTTGCGCCTTAAATCATGTATCACATGACCCTTTTCCTATTTTAAAAACTTAACCTTAATTCAAAATGGCGGATTTCAAGATGGCCGCCGTCAGGTATACCCTTACTATATGACTTCCCCCTAGTTCTAATATGTACCCATATATTTGTTATTCATCTTTTGTCGTTACAAGAGGTCTTACAGAGCTTTTACATCCAACTGTATGAAGACTATTCTGTACTTCCATGTGATGTTCTGGTAGCTGTATCTCCTAAACCCCTGGAGCTTCGCACCTACAACTTCACTGAAATACTGACCACATTTAGTACTACTTTCTCATATGTGTCCCAATCAGCAACTCGATTCACCCAAACGTAAGGTTTACTTGTTAGTTGAACTATCATTCAAATGCAACGATTTGCCATTGAAACTTCCAGAAAACCACGCAACGAGATTTTAAAAAATATATCACTGTAGCTCTGGAAAGTTACCTAAACGTAAAGAAATTGTGTGATTGAAAAAAAGCAATAAAGCTTGTGTACGTTAAGTACACGGAATGTTCTCTGAACCCAGAAAACAAAGTCAGATATAGATAATCTTAAATTAAGACATTAATATTGATGCCACCCAAGATGCTTAATTCGTACTGCTCTGTACTGCAAATCTTGTTTCACAGATAAAAGGATGTTCATAGGAAAAAGTAATAACGTTATTAATTTGTGGTAAGATAAATTGGATTCACTTTACAACTAAGTCTTACAACGAGAGGAAAGCACTTTAAATTAGGTTCAATTATGTATAGTAGCTATTACATATTAGAATACTTTACAGGCTAAAGATCGTAGAAGTCTAGTTAGGATGTTTTTCGTGCATTCAACTTCACACGCACGAGATCAACCCGATATTAATAATAAACAATATTCGCTATGCACTACTCCTTACTTCCGACATTAACATAGCAATCAATACATACGCTAGGGAATGTGACTTATACTAATTTGTGACGACGTATATTATTTTGCTACGATACAGGCCTACTGAGACTCTCTTCTTTTTAAAATTAAATCGATCTTCATAAAAAACGCAATGACTAAGGGTCATTTAGGATAACATTAATTTCCGCGCATAGATTATATGCAGCGTTAGTGTGGCACACACAACCAAATGTATAATTTGGCACATTTCAAACTGACAACTTTAAGTTCGATATTATGACAGTTCCACTTCATTTACTTCAATATTTTAGGGTACATATATTCCTACATGTCCATGAGGAGTTCTTGGACATTCACATGTATGCTTATCTGTGTATGCCTAGCAAAATTTTACTCTTCATGTAGACTGCTAAAGTGCAAGGCTAATTTACATGTTATTGTTTTGGTATTAATATTTCCTTAAGATGTACCAAGTGTTACTGTCTGATCACGTACCTAGTTCTAGCTCATTTAATTATAGCAATTTGGCGAGTCACTACGGCAGTAGAACAGGACTACTGTAGTCTCCTCCCCTATGTATGGAAAATTTAAAATGAAGGCTCGAAATAGGAAATCAGGATCAATGATACCACTTATTCAAGGACTTATTATCGCTTCACTACACACGTTGCAACACATCAATTACTATTTCTCCAATATATGACACTGTATGTGTCAAGAAATGAAGAAATTTCTTGTAATACAAGTCACGCTTAATTACATAAATGTATGAATTTAAACAGTAAAACTTACGCACTTAAAACGTTACAAACTCAATATCAAAAAATACACATTAACAGAGTTTGTTGTGAGATTCGCATGCACGAATGTTTGTCAAAGTACACAGTGCAAGGGTAAATTTATTCAGAAATCCATTTTATAAAGACACAATACATCTTGTAAATAATCTATTGCTGATATATTTAACGTTTTACCTGTTACAAATTCTACAGCAAATACAATTATTTTCGTGCAATCACATATATAGGCCTATCTTAAATTTCCATAGAAAATTAGGTAGCCTAAATGAAAGATAATTTACACGATAATTATACAAGTCTGGTTAGGGAAACTCGTCCATACATTTAACTGCTAAAAGTCAGCTGATCTCTAAATTTGATTTGATATATAGATCGAAATAAGAAACGGAATCAAACTATAAATTTGCTTTACACAATCTACCTAGTGTATGCAGTACTGTAGCTTGTCAGGAAGCACAGAGCCAGGTTATTTCAATGAATTAATGCTAAAGAAACGAATTCGTTCATATCATTCCAAATTTGCAAATTACAAACAGAACACAAATAACTGGAAGAAATAGGCCTACTACTGTCAGCATTTTTATTCATGTCCCTTATAGTTCACTTAGTTATCACAAATCTCAAACAGATTCGATGGAATTACGCCTACTAATCAGTTATTTAGGTTTAAGTAGATCTCCAAACATTGTAATACAGACAATATCATTGTTCTCTTCTCGGAGTTGAGTGTTATATTAGCATAGCAGTTACTGAGCATATCAAAAAGTGACCCTTTACTATACATCATCTATTATATTTAGAAATCATTCTCACTAACTTGTTAAGAAGCTTATGAAAACATAAAGCCTCTAAAACTGCACTGGTACAAATATAGATCTAATATAAAGTTTTGCACAGTCTACTAATTTGATTTAGACCCTAATTATCAATAACGAATTAATGTATATTTGCAAAATGCTATAGCCCCATTAAGATAATCGTTACCGGTATATCAATTATTTTTACACGAAAAAAATACCTATTATGTAACTTCATGTTAAAAATCACTTAAATTTCACTAAACCAAATGCTTAAAAACTGAAATATTTGTACTTACGTGTCACCATCATCATCCTGTTCAAAATATGACTGCCAGCTGATTGTAAATCTAGAAGGCTGTCGAGGAACTTGGGGTTCGTTCTTCGGTTGGGTGACGACTTTAAACGGTGTTAAATTAATATTTGTAAACTGTTTGGATTCATGGTGAGATTTCGTTGGCACATTCAAATCATTCAAACTCAAACTGCTAAGCTGTTCAGGGAGTCCTACATCTACACCACTATCTAACCTCATGGATTGTTTTGAAGATTCTTCCTTTTCGTCTTCAGTTTCTTCCTGCAACGCTGAATCTTGAAATTTTTTAGATGACAATTCATCAGTCAAACACTGTTCTGAAGACAATATATTTGCTCCAGACACAAACCCCGAATCTGTTCGTCCAGATTCGTACAACGAAGAACACTTTCCACTATCCGGATAACCCTTCATAGAGCTACTGTAGGTAGGCGATGCTGGTTCTCTGTTTACAATATGTCCTAATTCTTGCACTCCAGAAAGTTTGTATTGTTCACTTGCATATAAACTCTGAGGTACCAATCCATGTACGTAAGTTCTCGGTGAAACTTGACCAGATGCACTATCTGAAACAACCAAATCAGGATTGTCAATATGGCTTTCATGAGAGGGGTGATTCCACATTGTTAATATTTTAAAACAAAAACAATATAACGTAAACAATAAATAAATAAATAATACGGGTCAAGAAATAGCGAATACAATGACACACTACTTCATTGCACTGGGTTTCTTGCTGACACTTCTATGACTTGTGTTTTCAGTAAGTAAATTGTACTTTACTGCACTACGAAACGGCTGAAAGTAGGTTAGCTTTCAAAAGTAAAAACACGGATCGTTTCGTTCGTTGAAAAGAGATGCCTACATACTCACTGCTTCTCTCAATTCAACAATCGGAATGCGCAAACTCGAAGTTCGTATTATTTGCTTGTTGTCGTCCAATTTCTAATCGATAAAACGTAAAGCTTTTGCCTTGGTATTCGGAACGACCTTCGACTTCTTACACGACCTTACGACTATCGCCATGAACGTATGGATTGCAGTACTTTTAGTGACAGCTCAAAAGCACGTCACAGGAACTCCTACGGAACAAGAACCATTTAAAGAATCACACTCGTTCCAACTCCGACAGAGCGGGTTAGAGAAACGTTTCCGTTGCGCTATTGCAAAAACACTGACTAGGCAGTTCCAAGTAGAATATATATTCATGAAAAGCACCCTGGGAAAAGCCAGCAACAGCAAACAGCTCGAAGCAATTATCCCTAAAAAGGTTCAAAGATATTTTATGATGAAAAACATTATTTATATCGACACAACCTGCTTATATGGAGTGTGAAAATGCTGGATTTTTACTTTCTCCCTACTTTTCTTAATTAACATTATTTGAGGAATTTTATTTCATGTTAAATATGAAATTTAATTACTTTCACCAAAGACAGATCTTCACAAATCCACAGTGGCGCATCTAAAAGGTAAAAACCGGGGGGGGGGGGGGGCAGCCAGTACCCAGACTATGATAGGTAAACTTTCAAAAATATATAAATAATAGCTTAAATTATTTTGCAACTGAAAAAACTGGGGAACCTAGGCTCCCGGCCCTGGCCTAGATCCGCCACTGCAAATCCATCATTTATCTTGTAATTCCAATAGAAATCAAAGTATTACATAATAAATAACGAAACACACAGAGGAAATATACAAGCCACCTATTTTCATTATATTCGCTTAATGGCCCCAAATAGCTAAGCCAATGTAAGTGAGCTATAGTTTCTTTTGAACGGACCAACAACAAAACATGCCCTCTCCACTTGTCTAGTGGCTAACGTGCGCGCGCGCGGTTCCAACTTCAATTCCCGGTGGGAACACGAGATTCGGATCCTATTTTTTTAATTGTAGATCTACCACCAGTTTTAACTAGACGCTGAGAAGGAACGTTAAATTACTGATACGGACCGGATGAAAAGTGAGGTTTATTTTCGGGCCAATAGGGAATTACTATAATTTATGAAGCCAGTCCTTTAAATTACTGTTAAGTTCAAGAAATAAGCAAAAAACAAAATGTACAATTCTAGGAAAACGAAGCGAACAATTCTTTAAATAACCTTGAAACAAAATCTTTTAATTTAATGTTCCACGTTTTTGCCCTGTTCGCTAAAGGAAATGAATGATTAATGACAGTAAATCTGGTAGAATGAGAACGTTTGAGGAAGCAGTAGAAACTCGAGAAAAACTATGACACGATGTTGTCTTCCTTTGACCTGGAATCAAGTCAGGGACCCCTCGAACTGTGACTGGACGCGCCTTTTCATTGGGAACTGAACATATTAAATTCCGCATATTCCGCTGTCACTTCGCTCGAAGTGTGCGGACCGCAAAATTTGCGTAAATTGGATATGTTCAGTTCCGAATGGAACTCTATCCATCACGACTCTGGAACTCACTAAAGAAATAATAAACACTTCTGACTAGAGTATATACACTTGTTTATTAAAAACTAAATTCTAGTGTAACAGTTTCAACAACGTAACGTTGTCTTCATCAGACACTTCAACACGTTACGTGTCGCTGTCATAGTAACAGCGCCGTCTTCCAAAATTTATGTGGGTGCATATCAATGGCGGAACGTGTTTTCATGGAAGTCTCGATATTTGATTGATTAATTTTTAGTTACAATCTTTTATGAATACTGTCATAAAGGGCTGTGTTGTGATAAAGTAAAATATGCCGGTACTATAAGGATAAGATTTAGGCTGCCCTAGCTCAGTCGGTAATACGGCTGACCTAAACGCAAGAGGAGCAGGTTCAAACCCGGGTCCAAACTAAAAATCTTCTGAGTGTGCCGCACCTACAAGATTATTTGTGTGAGTGCCGGAACCCTGGAGCACCCATGTAGTCGGCGCGCATTCACAGCACCAGAGGTGAGAGAGAGCTCTACCACTGAGCCACCATAGCCTCCAATTCCTTTTTTTAAAAATGCAAATTTCGTTTACATTTCTCTTTAACATTCCTAAGAAAAAGATGGTGCTCTCAAATAATCTACATATTGAACTTATTTTACATCACTACTTGTTATCAAAAGACTTACTACCGAGTTGTTCACATATTTGAAGTGAACATTAAGTGCATATTTTCCTGCATGCCGAAATCGAATTGCAACACCGACTATAGTGGGAAATCCCACCGCCAGACATTCCAGTTTTTACTCTCTCGCCCTTTGAGAAGAGAGTCAGTGGAAGAGGTCATATCTGTTTTGATATGGTCTGAAGTATCACAAAAGCAGTGACCAATCAACTATATCAACGATGTACAGTACATCTAAAAACTAACTACAAAATAAAATTTGACTCAGCACTGTTGCTTTTTCCTAAACAAGAAAACCACCAAAAACACTGTCTTGATTCTTCAGTGGCGGCTCGTCCGTGAGAGAAGTTACAACGGTAAAGATTAAACTTTTATTGTTGCAAACTAAGGTAAGAAAACTTGCCTAATGTAATAATACTTGTATACAAAAAAATAACAGTATTAGGTAGGTTTTCTATTCTTAGTTTGAAGCATTAAAACTAGTTCTTACCGATGTGACATTCCTCATGAGCCGCCACCAGCCTTCTTTATTATTTTACACAGTCCTATAGTTTGACAAAGTCTAAAAACAACGTGTTCAAAGCCTGCTTTATAGCGCTTTAAAATAATAATAATAATAATAATAATAATAATAATAATAATAATAATAATAATAATAATAATAATAATAATAATAATAACTAGAACAAGCAGTTAATATAGAGTATGATTACTTGAACTCAAACAGGTTAAGAAAAAAATTGAAATTCGTAAGAAACTGTACGAAAACAAACATTACCCACGTAATGCAATCTGATTATAGAAGAAAACAGCACGAGATCATTCTAACCGGTTCCGCTTAAACTTCCTTTTACTTGCGAGATTTCAACGGAGTTACATGTTTTATGACCCAAAACAGTGGTGTATTTAGGGGGGCTCACTCGGCTGGAGCGTCCCCATTGAATGCATTTTTTTTTTATGTACTTCCAGCAATACGAGAAAAACTCACGAAATTGTCACCTAACGTCTCTTGTCGAAATGCAGAACAAAAGGCATCATATCTGCAACAGAATGATCCATTCCTCTTAACCTCCGCCCCCTCACCATACACACACACCAACAAACGCTAATTTCTGGATACGCGCCTGCCTAAAAATACCGGAAAAGTTATTTTTTTTTTTCGACATCTGTCCGTCTGTTCGTCCTGATGTACTGTACACTCGCCTAGAGGTCACACCAATCAACACATCTGAACCAAAGTTCGAACTTCTTGGGGACCCGGGTTCAAACCCTGCTCCCGTCAAGTGAACTTTGTGGTGGAAAAACACCGTGCTCGTGGGTTTTCTCGGGGTTCTCCCGTTTCCTCCCACTTTCTTCATTCCACCATTCCATTCATTATTCATGATCACCGTCTCCTTTAGCCTAGCCGGCATAACCGTGGAAAGTAAAACTCAAAAATTTCATTTTTCATTTTTAGGATTTTTATGCTAAAAAAAACAATGGTTTAGTATTTAAAATTGGATCAAGAAATAGTGCGCTAGCTCGTAAGCTACTTTTTAAAAATTATTATTTGGTTTGGGTTCCTAACCTAACATAACCTAAGTAACTCTACTTCATGGCACATGAAATCATGACATCTCTTAATGCAATTCCAATGTTCGTTGAGAAATATATTTGATTTTAGAATATTATTGCTTAATCACAGTGTGGTGACGTTCAATATTCAAACGATATTTACCATAGCCGGTACATAAAACAATGTAATTTAAAAGTCTTTATTAGGCAGAGAGAGAAATATGACTTAATCATTCCATTAGTTAATTAGATTTGAGTTTAGCTTCCGTTTCATCGGCAAGGCTAAACGAGACGTGGACCTAGAATTTAACGTTATGATTCGAACCGTATGTACTCCCACTGGAATGACTGAATCATGTCTTTCTACTAAAAGAAAATAAAAAAAGACTAGAGGTGCGATTCTTGAGAAAGAGGTCAATATTGCAAGTTTTTTCTCAATGTTATCTGTATATAATAAAAGCTGACAAAAAAGGAGGGGGGAGTGAAGATCAACTAAATAAAATAAGCCTACCTGAAGTGTTTTCATGTGTGTACGTTTTGAAATCACGTCAATATTTGGACGAGAAATATCAGGCACGTAATCATATTTTCTTCAAAGCTATCCCTCGTCCTCAGTGAAGACTCTGGACTGAAGCCGCCTCCCCCTATGTTTGATTCTGATAACAGCGTCTGAGTTCATGTTACAGTATTTTTTAACCCTTTTTCCGCCATTTTTCCGCGTTCATTCATCATTGAAGCTACACGAGAGCCTTTCTTCATCATACAATTTTGGATAATAAGCCCTAAATGTTTGCTGACGATGAGAGATGCGGGAAAAGACCTGACTGTGCTTCCTGTTGAAGGTCATTATTAAGGCCCGGATTTTTATGTTTTTACATATTTTTTCCTTTGTATGTACGCTGGTGAAAATATGAAATGTTTGCAAATTACGAAGTAAGGAGCCATATAAACCACAATCACGTTACATATTTTTACATATTTTGAAGTCTGTTACATATTTTCCGTCTACTGTACATATTTTTACATAAATTCAGTTTCCTTGCTCCTTTTCGCTAATTTTCTTTAAATAATACGCAAATAAAAATAGGCTTATATATGGAACAATATCTCAAAAAGTACTTTATTTAATTGTCTATATCTTTTCTCTCACTTTGTTCAACCGATTTGCATTGCGGGAAAGCTGAGTTAAAACAAATCGTACACTCTACAATATGCAAAGAAATGTCGTCAGTTATCGCTTTCAATCCTGAAAAAAAGAAGAAAATCTTATATATATATATATATATATATATATATATATATATATATATATATATATATATATATAGTGGGGGTGGAGGTGGCGGTGAGAGGGAGGTGATTGGAGCGGTTAGGCTTTATCACTTGTTTCTTAAATCGAATTAAAAATCGCTTTTGTATGACCCGATGGCTACTCCGCCACTTCTTCCTTCAAACAAAGGGGAAAAGTATTCAGTTTCGCGACCGGTTTGTTAGTGTGCACGCTCGTGACCGAGTCAGTTTCTTGTTTTCAATGATGGCTTCCTCTTTAGCATCAAAATTGAAATCGTGGATAGCTATGGATGACTCTTATACCACAGACCGTAAAATTGTTTTTTGTTAAGTATGCGATAAGAAATTGGTCTGTTCAATGAAGTCGCAATTGGATCAGCATATGCAAACGGCTACTCACATGAAAAACAAGGTGTTACAGCGTGCCGCAAAGCAAAAACTTTTAACCCAAACAAAACCAGCACCTGAAAACAGCAGTGAATTTTACAAAGACCTTGCCAATGCGTTCATAGCAGCAGACATACCGTGGTACAAATTGCAAGTCCCACAGTTCTCGTTCTTTTTGGAAAAATATTGCAAGAAACGAATCTACTATCCGCAAGAATTATTTCGATGCGTGCTATGAAGATACTATCAAACACATTCGAGCTGAAATTGGTGATTCGCATATATGATTTGCGGTGGATGAAACTACAGACGGATTAGGACGTTTCGTTGCCAATCTGGTGGTAGGAAAGCTTTTATTACTGCTTAAGCTTTTATTACGTAAATATGTTACAGTATATTTATTAGCTAAGAAAATAGCACAGACACAAAATAAACACGAGAAAATATTTTTACATATTTTCATATTTTTAACATATTTCTTACATATTTCACTGATTTTTGTTACATATTTATGTACATATTTCGGTACTTTGTACTACATAAAAATCCGGGCCTTAGTCATTATACAAGTGTTTTCTTTCATAAAAAGCTTTTCCTCTCTCCTCGAAAGGGAAATTTCGGTGGAGAGAAAGACAGAGAAAGTAAACATTGAGGAAGAACAAAAATTTGCATTCGGCGCTCATTCCATTGATTCTTTCATGTTATCTATCATCTGTTTTCTTCAGCCTACAGCGCATGGTAGTAGGACATAAAACTAGAAAGAAACCCTAATCCTTATCAGTGCCAAATGAGAGCGACTTGTCTGCACGCAACCTAAGAATTAATTAATAGTCCCTCTTATTCTGTATTCCATGTACAGGTATTTTTGCCTTTGCTTTTTGTTTGAATGACGCATAAAGAGGGTTATACTCTAGTACAGATGAAAAGAGGTGTTGGTGGTCTCTCTTTTTTCTCCTTTTTTTACATTTAAATTTGCATTAACAATATTGTTGCACACGAGATGAGACGAGATAAAGCTCTCCCAATCGAAACAATACTTTTCGAGACGAGAAAGCAATTTCAATACACTTTTCCCGAGACGAGACAGCCTGAAATATAGTCTCGTGTGCAACACTAACAGTGATGAGTAGGGGTGTCCACAGGTGAGCTTTAGCACCAAGGATGCGCCCATGAAAATATTTTGGGGGACATAGCCTAACTTGGAAAAGAAAGGTATATTGGCGGAGGCAGAATTGTAAATTTGGGTCAGAATAGTAAATTCGGTCGAGAATGGTAATTTTTTGGGAGAAGAGTGATAGGTTTGAGTGGAGATACGCCCAAACCCTGAGTGCAGATGGGCACCCACGTGTTTTAAGCCACTGATTTGTATACGGAATTCCTTTCTGTTTTCTTTAAAAATGAAATGTTAACGATGTGATTGTACTGATTTTTTCTTGAAGCCTAGTTAAATGTTCTGTTCTTTTTCAAAATAAATTTACATCAAAACTCAACGGTAGAGGACTTACTCTAGTCTGTGGGATCCCGGGTTCGATCCCCCGGCAAAATAAGTTTGTAGTGGACAACATAGTGTCCCTGGGTACTCGGGGTACTCCAATTTCCTCCCACATTCCCATTCCACCAATTCTTCCATCACCATTCACTTAATCATCCGCTTTCGTTAGCCTAACGGGCATAAAATCCTGGGACGATAAACTGAAAGATTTCGTTTTCAGATTAAGGTGTACCTAAAATGTCTTAATTAGCCAGTGAGTACTGTTCAAAACTACACGTCATTGACAACTGGTAGATTTTTAAAAAGTATTCATGATAAATACGGTATATGAATAAAGGAAAGGACCATAATTGCTCAATCGCAGACCCTGGTCCAATCCCAGGCTATGTGAACTTGTTGTTGGAAACAGCATGTCCAATCAGTTTATCATATTTCTCTCGTTTTCTCCTACATTATTATCCCACCAGCTCTTTCATTATCATTTAACTGGGTTTATCATCCGTCTCTTCTAGCTAAAGGGCATAATCGTGGGAAGGTAAAATACCCAGGTATAACGTGTATTTCTAAATAACATGCAATCATGCTGTAAGACAGTGGTCACCAAACTTGTAGAAGCTTCTGAGCTACCGTACCGTTTTTTCATCCTACTGTGAGCTACCAACCAAAAGAACTACCAAATTTTTGTCGTCAGCGCCCCTCTGTCGTTAGTCAGCTCAGTGAAGGAATCAAGGTTAGCTAACCGGAGCGTTAACGCGATCTACTGGAAATGTTCCCGCGAGCTATTAGTAGGTCGCGATCAACGATTTGGAGATCACTGCTTTAAAACAATGACACCTCGGAAAGATCTATATGCATAGATGAAACGTTGAAAACAAAAGAGTATGTTTTACTTGAAACAGTTTTAAAAGAAAGGGGAGGTAGATCAGTGGTAGGGGGTCCCGGTTCGATTCCTGCGCTTGTCAATTTGGATTTGCGCTGGACACACACGGTATGTGTGCGTTTTCTCGGAGTTATCTTTCAACATTTATTCCAACATTTCGTTTATCATCATTGTCTTCTAAGCCTCAGACCATAATCATGGGGCATTAAACAAAAAAAAAAAAAAAAAGTTTCAAAAGACTAATTGTTTGCTCTTTAAAAAAGAAATAGTTAAATATTAATTAAATTTTCGTTAAGAGAAATTATCACTTCATCAATATCTATTAGCACTACCCTTCAAGTAATATTAACACGTGTATGAACTTCCTTGCCACTGGCGTCTCTGGCATGTGAATTTTTTTTGGGGGGGGGGGCATCAAAGAGAGTGGTTTAAATGGTACTACCTAGCCCTACTTGTTTGTTATCTTCGATTCCATTTGCTACCTTTCTGCTTACCTTCACGGACCCCCTGAGGTAGGCCTATATCAAGAACTCTGTTATAATCGTTTCACAGCCCGACTATTATATTCCAAATAAATAAAATAAATATTATTTATATGTTATTCTGTGATTAGTAAATAAATTAAAATAAAATAAAATATTGAATATTTTGTAGACTTCAAATTATTGGGGGAACGCGTCCCCCCGCCAGAGACGCCCGTGTTCCTTGCTGTAGCGTTTATGCCTTTTGAGTGAAAAAATCCGATTAGATCCCCAAGGGAACATATGTGAATCGCATTTCATATTAAAGTTGTTAATTTACTTCAAAAACTGAAATGACATTTGTTCCTTTGCGTCCTACAATTATGTTCCTTAGGCTGAACGAAACGGTTGAGTAATCAAGTGAATGATTGTGAAAGAACTAGTAAAATGAGAATGTCGGAGGACAAGAGACAAAACGCACAGACACGATATTGTGCACCACAAACTCACATGGCCTTGGATCGAACCAGGGACTTCTTGCATCAGAGGTGAGTGCTCTATCATTTCGTAGCCGATATTTCTGGCTTTCTTTAATTATATCAATATATGAGCTGTCTAGCTGCCTCACGACACTGAATAGGGCCTATCCAAAAATTTTGTTCCAGCGAATCAAAAATTTGGTACCCGGCCACACACCATCAGACGATTCTACTACACGAGAGTATTACATATTTCACCAAATCGATAAAAACAGCCGATACTCGTATAAAGAAAAATGATACGAAATTGCTGATTGTCTCGGGGATTAGATCCGTAGTTAGGGGCGGCCAGGGACCTCCCTGTCACTAGCTTAAACCTCCCCTGAAACTTTCGGTTGTTATATATATATTTTTTAAAAAAAGTCAAGAATGGTTTAAGTGATCTCTAGTTAGGCTTCTAAATTATCTCCCTTCCCTATCTTAGTTTTCAAGCTATGAACCTATTAAGGCTATAAATGTCTTCTTAATAATAAAAGAAAAGCCGAATTATTACTCTCTGCTCTCCAATTTCAAAACATCCACATCCTAAATAAATAACACCGAATAACTTACAAACATATAATTTGCATAACGAGCTTTTCTTTTGCCTCTCCCTCTCTCTCTCTCTCCTTCTCTTTTTACATCAGAAATGCTTTGAGCCTTTATTTGTTGTATGTTATCAATTTTTACGATTTCTATCTTCTTACCCATTATTCAGCTGGCAGGGACATAATAATCACCATCAGAGAGAAAAAAAGAATGTAGCGCAAAAATCCATTGATACTTTCGTTAGCGAAATAAAAATAAATAAGAATTTCATTGTTAAGTATATACTTATTACCGAATACCGTTAGACTTTTTTTTAATGCTGCTTAGCAGCAGGATTACCATATTACATATTTCCTACATTAGCTTGTCTTCCTGGGTTGCACCGATAAAGAACTCAAACGAACCACACGTCAGTCAATATCACCGGAACGAGCATAACATATCACCGGAACAGTTATCACTATCTTGGTAAAGGAAGGAAAAACCCAGAGGGGCGGAGCGATCATGAGGGGCTACGTCAAACAACTGAAAGTTTATTAAAATTCCCCACTGTCACTTAACGGAAAGACATCTTGATATTCACTACCATATACATTCATTAAAAAAGCAAAAAAGAACCAGTTTCGTTTCTATGTCAACTACAAAGAGAAAAGTACTCTGAACTAAGCGAAATGAATAAAGTAATTCATTCTACTTACAGCTGACGATTCTCATTGGGTGCCTTATGAATTCCCGAGGTGCGACGACTGCGAGTTATTCCCGCACTTCAATCAAAATAAGCATGTACTCGATTACGAAAGCAAACATTGCGACGGGAAAATCTTTTAAATGCTGGTTTTACCCATTCCACAATTATCCAACAGATTGTAATGAAGGACTAGTATCATATGTGTTGGAATACACTGAGGGATTTCGCAGGCGTAATTTATCTATCACGCACAACATATTAACTTGCCATTCGTTGAGATAGTGGAGGCGCTCTATCAAAATCCGCAAAGAAGATCCGCACGTACTATAAAATCTTGTTATCTCACTTTTATTATTACAATTGACGTCTACAACTGACTGATTTTTCATGTACAATAAAGTTATAATTACAGTTTCTATATGCATGGTACCTCTAATCCTAATTATCAACCAGGTCAAAATTTACGTCCAGGCCTAAATTTAGAATGTGCTTAATGCTACATGACGTGGTGGTAGACGAACTGGCAATCCTACCCCTGCTCTACTGGCTTAGTGACCCTGCTACCTACGGTCATGTAAGTGGGCTAGAATCTACATTCGGGCAGAACACTCATACATATGTATTTTACGGGCTATAAAGCATTCACATACAGTGTCGCACATAATGGGATGGGAAACATCGATGAACCTGAATACGCTACTGTTGATGGGATTCAGGATTCAGCACCGAGGCCAGTGATGTTTCCCATGCTAGGGTTTTTGGTGGCATACGCTCAACCGTTTTCAAACACATAGCGTATACTGACTCTATATACAACCGCTCTTTCGTAAAATGAAGGTGAATATACGCTTAACTATAAAAATATGACGTGAGTATATGTCGTGCACTACCGAATACATCCCTCACCGACGCGATACACCTATGAAACATAGAACTACAATTGTCGGTGGAATTGGCACCACTGTAATACTTCGATGTTCTCCCACAGGAAATCGAACCCGAGACCACATGCACCAAAGGTGCGCCCCCTAGCCACTAGGCCAGTGTAAAGAGGCATCTGAGTACGCTCGTCTCGCATTTTCCTGTCTCCTTTACACTATACGAAGTCAGACTGTCCTACAGTCCCTATTAGAACTCTACATTTTCTGTGTATATTGTATCGCTAATCGTAATGCTCAAAAAGAGTTCCTTCATAGTTGTATAGTTAATATATATGCCTACAGCGCGGAGATATGGGTTCGATTCCCAGTGAGAGCTCGTATGAAAAAATCGATTGGTGGAATTGAGGAAATAGTAGAACAATGAGGTTATTCACCACACACTCACATGACCTGGGGTCGAACGAGGGATCCCTCGCACTCTATCAGCAAGTTACCCTGTCCCCAGGAGAGTTCACATAGTTCGGATTCCATGTGAAGCAGTAGATCCATGTCTCATACAGCCTCAGTGCTTAAAAGGGGACGTTAAACTCCAAATCAACTATGCTCAAATTATTTCATCAGTCGTCAAGCTCCTAGTTTACTGTGCCCTTTTGAGCCAAGGCGAAAAACTGGCCATTCTATCCTTGTTCTACTGGATTAATGACCGCACCCAACTACATTAGAATTAAGGCTGGGCAGAACATTCAGACAGACGGCTAATTGAATCCCCTAAGATGGATTCAGTGATCAGTACAACCTGTACTTCATTCTTCGAAGGCTAGAAGCAGATTGACAACTCTAATATAGAAATATGCAAACTCCCGAGGACCACCTGTGTCGTGGAAGGAACAGTTTCCTGCACCAGTTCCAATCATCATGGTAGCATGAATCACGAATGAATTGTAGGTTCCGTTCTTTATAACCTAGGTGATGTATAAGGACGTAAAGCAAAGTCAGTTGACCAATCAAAAGGCGTTGATACCACGACAAAATCCACTGGCTATCTATTTCTGCATTAAAAGAACTTCGGGTCCATTACACCATAAAGCTAGTAGCCTTACTCCTGTGATGCCAAATCATTATAGCGAATGGTTTGACAAGCGTTTTCCTAAGTTCGAGTCTCTGTGGAATCCATAGTTTCATATAACACCAAGAGGTTTCCAAGGACGATATGATAAACTCAAGTGACCTACTAACCAACGTGTGGTAACAGCTTCGATATACAGGAGTGGAGAGTACATTGAACCAGAGCTATGAACAAGTATAGGTCAGGGTCAAATCTACAATATTATTTGCATATTCGGGAAGTTTCAAAGGATTTTGGTCGCTGCATCAAAATTTGTTACTTCTGGAAAGAATGATATCCCCCAACTAGAATTGCTGAAGGACTCTTTCGTAGCTACAACACAGAAAATTTAGATTCGTTCCCGGTCGAAGCCCGATCGGTATTCCACGTTAAGCTGTCGACATTTGACAGAGTACACTTTTGACCCCGACTGGGCCTTGGATTTTAAATTAACAATGGCCCAAAATCACCTACAACAGAATCCACCCAATGCTACACTAGACGGAGGTTTTCTGAGTATTTTCAAACTGTAACCTACAACCTTATAGGCCTATCTAAGTGAATGGTAAGGCGAGTAACGGGTAATAGAAAACAGGATGGTGAAGTTATATTACATGAGTTTTCTTTGTATATTGGGTATTGGGGGGATTTTCTTCCTAATTTTTATTATGTAATATAAAAGACTTCTCACGTACTAATATTTAATTTATTATGCAAGACATATCTAACGATGACTCCCCCAGGAGGCAACTTTCCTCTGAAACAGCCAATGCTCTCTCTCACATCATAAACACTTTATTTATTTATTTATTTGTATAATATTTAGAAGTACGCTACTCTATTGAACCATCTTGTTCCTCAAGAAAGCAGAAAGGAAATCACGCTTA
This sequence comes from Thermobia domestica, assembly GCF_964235325.1. NCBI lineage: Eukaryota > Metazoa > Arthropoda > Insecta > Zygentoma > Lepismatidae > Thermobia > Thermobia domestica. The sequence continues at coordinate 111,381,355 of NC_137460.1, forward strand.
AAGAATGTGTATTGAACATGAACTTTTGAGGTAGTAAAATAACCAAGAACGTTTTAGAATGTGTGAGAGGCTTAAGACTCCTCAAACTGAGTTAAAGACAGTGCGGCAGGGCGGTAACTCCCAAGCCCCGCCAAGTGAACGTTGTGGTGGACAAACACCGTGTGCGTGGGTTTTCTCGGGGTTCTCCCGTTTCCTCCCACTTTCTTCATTCCACCATCTCATTCATTACTCATCATCACCGTCTCCTTTTTAGCCTTACTGGCATAACCGTGGGACGTAGAACTCAAAGATTTCATTTCAAGAATTTCATTAGTTAATCACCCTTCCGTTACCTTGTAGTGATAAAATTTAATTTTTATCAATGTACCTTCCTTCAAGAACTTCCACTGTTCCCTAATGAGCATCTACGAAATGATTTGTTTTTAAATCTTGATCCACAATTATTATTCTTATTATTACAGCAACAGTACTAATTTGAAATCAAAAAAAATATTATGTTTGCAAACATATAAATTCAAGAAAGTGTCCTTAGTTTAGCTTAGGACTACCTCTAATCAAAGTTGCACCACTGTTCTACGTTCAGATAATCAACAGGTTACCTCAAACGTTAATCTCTCGAAACAAATCATCATCTGCGTTAAGCATTGTAGGATGAAGGAGAAAGTTAATGGTCATTTTATTACTTTTTTCTTTCTACTTGGGAATGAAAAGGTAGAAGAGAGTAAAAAACGTGTTTGATTCATCTGTTTCTATGAATTGACTGCGCAAAAGGGACAGAACATTCATGCCTTATGATTGCAGGAAATACCCAGTTTCATAAGCAGCGAAAATCTTTAGTTTATTCTGCAACAGTACGCTATCAGTCTTTAACAACCAGCAAAAATCTCCGTTAAGTACAAAAGAAGAAAGCCCCTTTTCCGCAACCAAACGTAACTTTTCCTTTGATCCCAATGTTTAAAAGCAACAAGCTTTTCAATACGCAACTTCCGATTGAACTCTTTACGTTTTATCTGGAACATGAACAATGGACAAGGAAGTGGAATATCCATCCTATTATAGTTGTCCTTGCTCCTTCCCGTTTCTAGTGCTTCTACACTTTAGTGATGCACTTAGATCATAACTTTCCAGTGTAGTCAAAGCATACAAAGAGGTGATAAATATCGTTTTGTTGAAATGCGTTTCTGTTCATAAATAAATTTAATAGTTACCCGATAAGACATGTATGTCCTCTTGAACTGAAGAGCAAATAGTTCATTGAGCAATATTCTTAGGGGTCCCGGGTTCGATCCCAGCCCCGCTAAGTGAGCTTTGTGGTGGACGAACACCATGTGCGTGGGTTTTCTCGGGGTTCTCCCGTTTCCTCTCACCTTCTTCATTCCACCATTTCATTCACTTCTCATCTTCATCGTCTGCTTTAGCCTAGTCGGCATAGCCGTGGGACGTAAAACTCAAAGATTTCATTTTCAATATTATTCTTATCTTTAGGTATTGTTCACTTTTAGCATCGCTTAGCAGCTATCTAAACGAGATAGGGTGGTTGAGGAACGGCTTATGCTATGACGGTTGATCTTACAGGATGGTCTGCATTCGCAGAGGGCTTATCCACTGGCCAATTGGACAAATGCCTGGTGCACCTTCCCCTAATGGCGTTCCCTCAATAATCTATTTAATGAACGAAAATAGACATATAAGATAATATAGATGGTTATTTTTCTATGTATAATATGTGGTTTATAAATATGAAATGTCTATAGCAATATACATGTGTCAATTACAAAATAACCCCCTGCCCGACCAGTTAGTATGGATGTCCTATGTGTGTTTCATGGAGTCGATCCAAACCTACCAGCCAACTGTAGCTCTTTAAAGCCACGGTAGAGGTTCAGAGCCAATGTTAATGGTAGGACCCGTCATTCATTTATTTATTTTATTTATATATATTTATGCATGTATTACTAGTATCTATGGCTTTCAGACCGTCACATAGGGGATTGACTTCCCTTGGCAAGCACACTATGCGAGGAAGGAAGAAAGCGACTTGGGACCTGTATGTTAGGTATTATCCCAGGATTTGCCTAGTGTGAATGAGGGGAAATCCCACTCAGGAAAACCTGGTCTGAAAAAGCTGTTACACCTTGTACCCACGGGGAATCAAACCCGGGACCACTCGCACCAAAGGCGAAAGCGGTACCGACTACGCTACGGGGGGAGGGGACATCCTATCCTTCATAAAAAATAGTAATGGATATGGGAGCAAAACACAAAAAGTGATACTCAAACTTTTCAGAATATCGACAGTTATTAATATATATTCGGACGGTGTACCTACATTTTAACGTGAGATCCAGAGCATATGCACTCTCAGCGAGTAACTAATCAGCATCCACGCGCATATACGTAATAAGATGCTAAGACATTTGCCTACACTGGACCTTTCCAATAACGGGCTTGTATCAGTTCTGAATTCATCGGATAGAGACTAATAAGTAAATGAATTTTGATTTAATTCAATTTTCGCCGGATTCGATTCAATTTTATTTATGTAAATTGAGAAGTGATGGTAATAACTATACAGGAAAAGAATTGGTGTACAAATTCATTATACTAAAGACGGTATTTACAGACTTTGTATTTTATTTTGAACATGGGCGTCTCTTGTGGGGGACGTGTCCCCCAATATTTTGAAATACGAAATATTCAATATTTTATTTTAATTTAATTTATTTACAGAGATTTAATTTTCTTTAGTCTGTCACGGACATCTGTTTAATAAATCAATAAAAAAAATGAAGTGACATAATCTAAAATTCCGCTGAGATACTAGCAGTTAGATTATTTCCTCCCAAATTTTATATGCCAGAGACGCCAATGATTTTGAAACATTCTTAAAAGCAACAGCTAATTATTTTTGCAGTTCTTCCAGTCTAAAAAGGCTTCCAGATTTCAAGTAAATGCCGCATCTGCCATCTGTTGAGCACATTATGAACTCTGTAGCTGAACTCTTACAGCTATCCCTCACACCAACAGTAGGAGAGATAATACCAAAAAATGCATCAAATGCATGATAAGAAATCTAATGCACATACACAAAAATACGTCTGAAATAAATTTTTAATGTCACACATTTTTAATAATGAAATTAATAATAGGGTCTATTAAAAAAAAGGAAAAAAACACACACACACACACAAACACAAACGTGAAACATGTAAAGGCATCACTTCATGGCGGCGATTAGGGGGGCAAAGGGGGGCAGTTGCCCCCGCACTTTTTTGAAGTAACCCATTAATGTATATAGTTTCATTTAGAAAAGTAAAGTTTTTGTATGTATTTACTGATTCATAGAAAAAATGGTGCCATATATTTGCCGTTCCGTGAGTATGTATTGGTTGTCTTCCCGTGGAGTAAAGAAAACTACAGAAATTAGGTTTTAGTTTCTTAAGAAACAACTTCTATTTTTTCCATTGTTTTGTAGTGCAATATATGAGTGTAGTGCTGTGTTAGGAGTGTACGAGTGTATATACAATTAAATTTAGTGAATTCAACATAATTCTAGGTTTTAGTGTTATTTCGTATAACTGGAGTGATTCTAAGTATTATCGTGTTTTGAAGTGAAAACTGCACCTAACGGCAACGAACATGTTTCGGGAAGTTGCAAAAGCAAATATTTCTTTAAATGTCGTAGCATATGCTTGTAGTATTTACTGTCTTTCATTTTCTAAGAGTAATAACATACATTTAATAGCATGTGTGGAATTAAAAATTAAGTTGTTCATTAATCCCTGTTTCAATATGACTTTTGCAAAAGAAGCATCATTATTTATGACTATGATAAATTTATCCTTTCTATTTATTTGTTTCGCAAATTTATTATTCAATAAACTGATCACACAGTTTTCCAGACAGAATTTGAAGACGTTCATGAGCAAGGAATCAAATCTCTTATTACACTTTTGTAGTTTTAGAGTACAAAGAGCTACTACCTACTGGCGTTGCTTTTGCTCTTGTCAATTTAGTTAATAAAATATGAAATACTATATACGGTATTTTAACTGAAAAAATATAGTATCCTATTAGTTATACAACTTTTCGTCAAACAAAATATTAGAAACAAGCAGGAAAACTAACATTCATATGGAAATATTCAGATCATGTCTTCCCCTCCCCCACTTTTAACGTCCAACTGCCGCCACTGAGAAGGATCGTTCGGGTGGGGGAAGGGAGGGCCTACGTTTTGCGTTATTTTTTCTTATTTTAAAGTTAGTTTATATATTCATAGTGTACAGTACATATAATTTTGTTTCCATCAATTAAATCAGACATCCTAAAACGTGTGCAACATTTTTTATTTTTGGACTTCTTTTTTCCGCTATATATATATAAATTAACAATACAATTCATAAGAAACATTTGTAAAGTATTGGTCTCTGCTAAGATGTTAAGATGTTAGAAAATATGAATAACAGCAACTTTGATATAAAAAATGTTTTAAGTGGAGTGAGTGAAGCAGAAGGTGAGTAACTATAGAGCTCCGGGCTATGTAGTTTTTTTATTATCCGATCTGACCTTCCACCACATTATGCATTTGTAGCTTTCCCACACAGCACATGTTCAGAGAAAATCGTCCTACGGTTTGTAGCTATGTTAAAGAGTTTAGCGCCCCTTTTCAAGATCAAGGTTACATGAAATGCGGACCATATTACATGTTTAAGTGCTATTCAAAACTATCCGTAGCTAATGCATTCAAATTTCACGAAGCAAACCAGGGCCTCGTGCACAAAAGACACACGCTAGGCACTAGACCAACGATGAGGACTATCATCCTGTGATTATCCCATTAAAACTGCAGAAATGTCCCACACGAGGTTCCATTTGTAGAATATGAGCAGATGTCTAAACTTCTATAAGTTGTCCACTAGTGGCAAGAGTAGGACATCCTGGGACTGACATCCCTTGAACGTTCAATGGATGTTTGTGTGCTGTGAGTGTTTACGCATGATATGCTGTAATAATTAATTGTAATGAGACGCTGAGCAGTATGGGAAGTGGGTCAGGAAAAGTAGGGCAACGTTTTTGTCTTTTAGCCGCAATAGTTTCCTACGTGTAGTTTTAAGAACGTTTTATAATTGTAGTTATGGTTATATTATAAAGTCAACAATGTATATATATTATACAACTAGCCTTCGGCTACCTCGAAACTTCGCCTCCAGACCTCTAATTTACTCGGTCTACTATCTCGCACTTTCCAGATTTCTAACATGTCTATAATCTTAAGGGATTTCGATAAATAACCATCTTATTATAATAATTGCAACTACCATTTCTTTTTTTTCTTTTTTTTTTTTTTTTTTTTTTTTTTTTTGTTCCTTCAAAGGGAAAATAATAATTTTAAAAATCGAAACATTGTCATCTTAATTTAACAATTCCAATTCCCACTCTTTCTTTTTCCCGTCTTTTTCCGCTTGTAGAGGGAATATCAACAAAATGTTCAACCACGTCTTTAGTTATTTCAAATGAGAAGTCCAAATATCAAAATTCATGTCTCAAACCTTAAATGATTTCGAGAGATATGATCATCCCGTTATAAAAATCGTAACCCTGCAACCTATTTTCTTCCTGCCTTTTTTGTTTTCCTTCTAAGAATATTATATATATATATATATATATATATATATATATATATATATATATATATATATATATATATATATATATACAGTGGCGGATCCAGGATATCATCAAGGGAGGGGCTAGACCATAATTTGCCGTTTTATCCAGTGTAAAGCTGAATTGAAGCCCATCTTATCCAGGGTAAATCTGAGCGTCAAGGAGGGGCTATAGCCCCGTAGCCCCCCTTAGATCCGCCCTTATATATATATATATATATATATATATATATATATATATATATATATATATATATATATGCTGTCGAACTATTTTAATCCTTTGGAGACGCAAAAATTGTACTCCCTAAAAGCCATCAAAGCTTATGATTGGGTATCGAGTGATTTATTTGACAAATTAAATGTAATTTAGGCTTATATATGACATCTGTCCTCTCTGCCCAGATGTATTTATATGCCACAGTCGTCTCTAAAAGGTTAAACAGGAAGTCCGTATAAACTTACCAAACTTCATGTGTCTACCCTTCAGATATTCCAAGATATGACTATTTTATTATAATAATTGCCACCCCCAAATTCTACTTCCCCGTGGAATAAAAAAAAAAGAAATCTCTCCTTAGTGGTGCTTTATGTAACAAATCCTTTGCTCTCTAATTTTAAGGAGTTTCAAGATATGGCCATGGTATTACAACTCCCACCGTTTTTTTCTTCCCTCCTTTTTTCTTCCTTTCTAAAGGAAATTTAAAAAAACACGCTGAAAAACATAAATACAAATCAATCAACCCGAAAGTTTCACTTTTGGTGAGAGATTTTGGTAAGGAGCATTTATTTATTTTCTCAATATTAATCAAGGTGAAGGAAAGTTTCGCATCATATGTTTCGTGCCCCGCTCCATCCATATATCCTTTTCTGTAACTCAAGGTTAACACACAAACTTTCAGTTCAAAGGAATTGAGCCGCCTCACCATCCTTCCTAACAGCTAGCTGTTCGTACGAACACTCACTCCCTTTGGAGCTTATCGCGACAAACCTAAAGAATTTGGAAACAGCAAAATCCGTAACTGAAACGAAATTTGTCCATTAACTCTTTAGGGAAGCGTTACGGAGATTAATATGTTTGTATGTCACGCCATTTCGAAAAGGTGATGTAACACACACATTGGTTAGGCTCTGCCAAGTAAGCGTCACACAGGTTGAATCGGCCGAAAAGAAAGAAAGAAAAAAAACGTTTCCCCAACGAATTAATGCTGCTGCAAATAATAATAATAATAATAATAATAATAATAATAATAATAATAATAATAATAATAATTTTTGAAAGTAATCGTTCGCACTGCTCCGCTGGGCTCTCTATTAATATTGTCCACAAGCAGGAGCGTCATTTCAGATTTTGCTTGCGGGGGCAAGACCCCTTGATACACGTAAAATTTCGCATTTTTCTCTGATTTACTACTATTCTATTGATAAAATCTATATACATCTCAAACTCAGGGGGAAATGCCCCTCCCTGCCCCCCCCCCTAAATGACGCCCCTGCCCACGAGACGAAACGAGAAATAAGGTTTATTGTTTCGTCTCAATTTTCCAAATGCTTTTCCTATCTTGTTTTGTAAATTTATGTTCTGATCTTTTTCTTATTTTCATCTAGAGGTTACTAAAATCACACCGCATCAGGAGAGGTCCACGAAGGGTGTGATATAATAACATTTATACCATATTTCTTATTGGAATATATTGTGTAATGATTTACGTATTTTTAAATATTGATAAAAAGCTGTTCTTCATGTTCGTACAATCACTCTATCAATTCATAGTTTTTATCTAAATTCATAGTTATAAATTGCACAACACTAAAATAGTGTTTGAGATCTGAGAGTTGGATGAAGTAGTGTTTTCGCACGAGATTCGAGAATTTTCTTGTTTTGTCTGGAATACGAGAGGAGAATGGTCGTTGCTCATCTTGTCTCGTCTCGAATTTGTAAAACCACTTCTCGTCTCGTATGCAACACTAATATTAAGACTATCCTCCTCCTAAAATACAATTGAAATTATACCCTGGCCAGAAGCGTCTACACAAACATTTATCCTTTCAAATCTTGAAATGTGTGACGTTCTACCAGTGTTTCTGTTAGCAAATCTTACAATTTAAGTCTGCCTTACTACACTCTGCAAACAAGCAGGTCAGATACCATTTTAAGCATGTGTAATGACGAATGAAATCTAATTACTTCAGCACATACAGCTGTATAATATCGGTCAAAAGACCTGGCAGACCATTCAGTAGCGTCATTTTTTGGTTTTGCTTAGGATGGAGATAAGACTCCTCCCTATGTAACTAGAGTTTCACGTTTCTCGTTCATTTATTATTGTACTATAAATTGACACATATATAGCTCAAGGGGGACAACAGCTCCGTGCTCTCTCCACCAATAACATCCCTGTACCCATCTCTCCCTTTAAAATCTATGCATTCTTTGAAAATCTCAGTTGAACGTCAAATGATTATGCCCTTTAGACTCTAAGGAAGACGATGATTTAAGCAAATGAATGTTGATGAAAGAATTATTAAAATTAGAATGTGGGAGGAAACGGGAACACCCCGAGAAAACCCTCGGACACGATGCTGTCAACCACAAACTTTGGACGGGGATCGAACCAGATACTCCATGCACCATAGCTAAGCACTCTACCACTGAGCCACCGTGCCCCCCCCCCCCCAAAAGCTATGTATTCGTATCCATAACCAAGAGGAAATCAAGCAAATGTGAATCATTATTTACATATTTAAGATTTTTATTTGAAGCCAAAAATACTAGTATGTATTACATACAGTTGTGAGAAAACAGCATTGCTTTCAACCTCCGAAGGTTGGCCATTTTTTTTTTTCCCTTGACCACGACTATAGCTTGCCTCTTGTATTTTGTGGAGTGGTAATAATATGGGACGAAACAAAGAATTTAGTCTTGTGTTTTTGTTCAATTCTGTAAGTAACTACACGATGTCAGCAATTAACATGAGGGAGTACAGAAAATATCAAGAGTGGCAAAATTAAAATGTGATTAAGTCCTGATTTTCTGTATAGCCTAGTGTAGCCCCCAGTCTCACATTTTGATTCACATTAGCGATTTTCAACACGGTTGGTCGAATGAAGGACATTGGCAACCTTTTTTTTTTTTTTCATATTGCGTACTAAAGGACCTGCTCTACATAAAACTTACATGTAATCACTTTATCTTAGCTCCGGAATACATGATCCCCCCCCCAAAAAAAAAAGTGACGTGTAGAAATAATTGTAAACTACCGACCGATATTGTATTCAGATCAAAATGAGGAACAAATTGACATTTGGAGGAGCATGTGTTGTCCTATTGCCACACCGTAAGTATCCCACTGAAGTGTGTGCTGTCTCTGCTCTTTCCACTTCGGCTGGCAAACACTTTCCAGCATGTGTTACACACTTATTACTATCACCACGATGTTTATGATTGGCCCTAATCCTATGACGTAGCTTCCCTTCTCAACACAAATTTCCACGTGGTTCTGAACTGTCAATTCGTTTCTACCTTTGATTCGAGTATAGCGTTTAATCCAGTTTTCGGTGTCGCTGAGATGAATAATGGTACACTCGATGCCGTTTAAGTCCAAATTCACTCCCTATGCATATCCTAAGGATTTAAATACTCGCCCTTTTCATAAACATACTCTCCCAGTGGGAAGAACTGGCATTTCAGTTATTTCTGGATTCACTACCCATTTGATATGACTTTTAGTTCCCGACTTGCCTAATCCTTAAGAAAGCGTAGGTTCAATCATTGATGACAGCACAGAATTTCGAGGTTGACCAACATCATGAAGAAATTGAGAAATTACTTCAATCAAGAAAAGTTAAACCCTGTCTAGAAAGCAAAAAGAATGGTTAGATCCCAGTTAGATAGTGTCTCTTTCAACCCTGAGGCTATACGAGATGTGGATTTACAGAATCCGAACCACCGATTTGCATTTAAATTTCACAGCTATCCCACTGGGAATCGAACCCTGAACCACGTGGATCAAAAGTATGTACGATGGCCACTAGATGAACGGGGAGGGCAAGAAATAAAGACGTTCGGAGCCGATATGCTGACCACACATTACGCAGTAAAATATGAGCCATCAGGACTATCATAGTTTTACGAGTTAGAATCAATTACTAGTTTTTAAAGATAAAAAAATAGAATCAATTACATACGGTATATCTTCCAATGTTTAATTCTTTCTCTTTACCTGTGGCTTTATCAAATAGTTCCTAAGTTCTTCACTATCTTGAATTTAATTCGTGACGTAGGCATGTTCATTTAGCTCATATGGCAAAATTATATCATCTAAAGTTTCGAAAACATATAAATGATAACTCATATTCTGACTGAGCAAGGTTGTCCTTTTAAACACAGTAAATTAAATTAAAAAATTTCACTCCGGAGCGTGATAGCAAAATAGGCCTATCTTCTGTGTATGCTGTGTTATTCGAGTCTCTCTCTTTCTCTCTTTTGTGTGTGTGTGTGTAATTTGAATATGTTAGTTATTTAAAAAGTTTCAAATACACTAGTATTTATATCAAATTGTATTCGCAGACGTATAGCCTACTACATAAACGTACATATAAATTATGTAAAATATGCATCCACTTAAAACACCCGAGGCACCTAAAGGCATTAAAATACCCAGGATGAAAAATGCGTTATTGTAATTTAGCAAGCCGAGTAAAAAAATCGTAGAACATTAGTAAGTATCGGTAACTAAAAATGCATATAAGAAAATACATTTTCACCAGAACTACAAAGAATACGGTATTGAAGCTTAGAACTATTAAGTAAGTTTAAAAGTGATACTAATTTCTTTGAGGAATATTTGAGGAGAATTTAGGGGAAGTAATGTGTGATGGGAAATGTAAGCCTTCTGAAATAACTGTCACAACAAATGTGTCACATGTCGCTCTTTGTTGTAGTTTTGTTAGTCTATATACCAGGAGTAACCAGCAAGCATGCCTATCGTCACGCAAGAACTTATTATGTTAATTATTTATTATGTAATAATAATAATACGCTAAATTATTGATATACAGAATGATCAACACGGAATTCTAAAATGAAACCTCTAAAAAATACACAACTTCTGTTTTACTTTGTGTTTTTCAAGCAAAATCACGATTCTTCCCACCAGCGATGCACGCAGAATAAGCTAGGAGCTAGGAGGTTCAAGCACTCAATGTCATATTATATACAGTAACCTATATGTATCAGTTCTACAGTAGTACTAAAAACTAGTAATTTTTGAAAAAGATTCCTGTTCTATTTTATCCAGGGGGGGGGCGGTGGCTCAGTGGTAGAGCGTTCATCTCTGGTGCTTGGGGTCCCGGGTTCGATCCCAGCCCCCGCCAAGTGAACCTTGTGGTGGACAAACACCGTGCTCGTGGGTTTTCTCGGGGTTCTCCCGTTTCCTCCCACTTTCTTCATTCCACCATTTCACTCATCTCTCATCATCACCGTCTCCTTTAGCCTAACCGTGGAACGTAAAACTCAAAGATTTCATTTTTTTCTATTTTATCCAGTGGAAGTGCTTCATTTAATTGATTGACACATTTAAGTATTTACGTTAGAACACATTTTACAGTCCTATTTCTTAGTTTTATTCAGATTGATCATGCCACTAGAGCAGGGCCGGATTAAGGGGGGCTATAGCCCCGGGCCTTCAGGTGGATAGAGGTCTCCACTCTGATCAAAATCTCAACTGGCTATCTAAAAGAACCATGAACATACAATCATCATAAAATAAAATATGACCAAAAATATGAAACATATTTCCTTAACTTTCCTACTGTATTTTCACAGAAATGTATTAGGTGAAGTCTGCAGGGGCCACATCCATTTTTTCTAGCCCCGGATTTCCAGATGGGTTAATCCAACCCTACAGTACAATGTGAAGAACTAAAAGAGCAAGATCAGCGACCACGTTTTATACATCAAAATTTAGCTTAGCAATGCTTCGCATCTGCAATTCGAAACAGTTTATGTTTCATGTATTCATATTGAAAGCAATTTGGATTCTGTAGGGTAAATTTCAGTGTTTTTTTTCCCGAATTTATAAGAGTAAAATTGGACATTTTACATTACAATGGTATGCTAAAGACTCAATAATATACATACGCATATTAACGAAAACATCAGAATTGGCATTTTTTAAAAAAAAATCTAGGACCAAATATAACTTACCAGTATGTCAAACACATACACACACACGAAACACGTCGTCAAACTGAAATGTTAAAATAAACCACTGATCACAGACAATGCGGGCATGTGGGCTAGAATAAACTATCTCGCTTGTAACTGGAGTCAATAACAGAGCGATTAGATTTCAAAGTGGACTAGTGCGTGCAGTGGACTTTTTGGGAAGATAAAGAACAGCAGAAAAAAATAGAACTAGTTCATTATCTCCCTCCCTGACAAGAGTAATCAATATTTTTGTTGACACGAGGAGAGCGGGATATTAGGTATGCAACTTTCGAAAAACATTATTTCTTCAAGCCGCTAGGTTATTATCGTCGGGATTCCCCTCGTCTGACCAACAGTCAACATGGATTCCCTGCTGCCTTTGAAATCATACACAATTCCACGTTGGATGTTCCATATGCACAAACACATAATAAAACGAGCCAGTCAACCTTGCTCTGACTGGGAATTTCCTAATGCTGTGGCTAAGAATCATGGTTGCGTTAGCTCGTACGGAAACCTACACAGATGTAGTAAACCGTGACCCTGAAATTACGCAAGACATTCATCTCGCAAGCCATGTTTCATGTTGGAAGAATGTCCGTAAACAGGGGCGGTTCGCACGAGAAGTTTCTAGGATTCTCTTCTCTGTAAACAAACTGACCTTAATTTACGACCTTTGCGCCAAAGCATTGCATTTTCAAAAGGACAATGTTAAGAATATACAAATATGATCCTCTTTCTACGATTGTCACTCATTATACATTAGAAATATGACGTAGTGTTCCTAGTGCAATGCCCTTAACACTGAAAAGTCAACGATCGGATTGGAATCAAACACCTAGCAATACTAATTCGTCAATTATTAAAGGTGTTCATAACTTTCTCTAAACATTACAGAAATTAGAAGATAATTCTAAAATCTAATAAGTATAAAACAATGCTCAATTAACTTGTCAATATTTTTGAGTTGGTCTCCATAGTTGCTCACTTCGTCGTAAGTTTCGTCACTAGTATGCATAATTACGCAGAGAAAGCAGTTTTATTCTGTGAGTTTAAAAAATTTGGGAAAGGAAATGAATTCGGGTTTATATTCCTAAATGAATGTTATCAATAATAATAATAAAAAGTTACCTTTGAAATAGATCCATCTTATATTTCCACGCTATTGACATTTTTTTTCGGAATCCTACACCGTACGATGATGGTGCCTTCCAAGATATTCCACTCAAATATTTTACTATTATGAAGAGAGTGGGACATTTACCTCAGCAACTGACAACTACACAACTAATTGATGCCATATTCTAAGTCTTTCAGCCATTAACCGAAAACACATTATCTTAAAATATATATTTTAAGGTATTAAAATAAAGTGTCACATATTCGCTACATGGAGGCTATTTCTAACAGTCAATATCTTCCCGTTCTCTCAAAATATATATTGCTCTTTCTGGCTATTCAATCCTTTATAAGCGGTGTCCGAAATCAAAATAATAGGGAAGAGAAAAATTCGTGGAAACAGTATTTTTCGATCAGAAAATGGTATAAATAAGCCAGTCCATCTCATATCGCCTCGACGTTGACATGCTGTTTACATTTAAATGATCTTTCTAAATCATAAGGTTTGTAAGTCATATAAGACTCAGCGTATAAGATGTTTTGAATTTCTATGGTAGTTTGTCTAATTACTATAACAAAGAATATATAAATTTAAAATTTTCTATCATTTTGCTTTTAAATGATACTTAAGAGAAATGTATTGTTTGAACTTCTGGCTTCTGAAGTGGTTTACTAGGATAAAGGATTAAATACGCGAGTAGAGCGTAGTATTTTTTAAAAAATCAGTTTGCTTTGCCACGAAGAGTCCATGCCACGTAATCACATAATAAACATCAATTTTATATTTTTATTATGTTCAAGGCAATCAATACAAGTAATTCACACTTTTATTATTTATGAAAACAAAATAGCAACATTTAAACATTGTAAACATTTCATGCTCAGCCCCTGAAGCAGCAAACATAAATTAGGGGAAGGGCTTCTTTTAATATTTTAGCTTCGACATGGCACATATGATTTGCTTTCGCTCCACCTATTCACAATATTGTCTCCCTACGCGAAATAAAAACACGCATCATGCACACACACACAACCACACACGCATATTTAGAGTATACACCCCCACTCACCGCGACTGACTCACAAACGCTTCTCGTATGACGAATCCTAATAGGAAAACCCCTTGTTCTTACTTTCTCCCCTTCCCACATCTGCCAGTTGGCTTCGATTCCGAAGACTTTATATCCTATATTACAAATCCATAATATTAATTTTTAAGCGTTAATAAATTCAATGTAGTGTTTGAAAAAAAACACCACCTACCTATTATCATGTTGTTCTCTCACATATAAATTACTTCGGGATCAGTTTTATAGAGTATACAGTAGTAAATAAACACAGTTTTACAACAATAATTAAAATTAAGAAACTCCATCTTGCAGCAACTGAAGCCTAAATAGATGCTACACTTTGCAATACAACTATACAGAAAATGTCTCCACAGTAAGTTGTTGCTAACGCGATCACTGAACCAAATAACTCGAGTCACTTGACAACAGAATATGAATGCAACACAGCTTTTATATTAGTGGGGTGTATTAACACATTTGCAATAACATTAATCACCAACATAGCTGAAAATAACAGTGTCACGAATCACAGCCCCTTTTCGCTTAAACTTGAACAAACACTGCCCACACGTTGTGTTGTTTTTAATATATACATCACGTGATTGTACACCACCGGTTCCAAGTTCAAATCTCAATGTCTGTTGACAATTTTCATTGTAGTTATTTTCATTTAAAAATAATAGTTTCGATACGAGAAAGCATACACTGACCGATTGTATACCTACTTATTGTCTTCAGACAGAATAATAATTAGGTAAAGACAACACAAACAACAAAATGAAGACACATGTTATTCCTTACCTGACAGTTGTGTGTTGTGTACTAATGTTGTGGATGGCATTTCTGTATCTTGTGGAACGGCGATAAGGTTCTTTGCCAGTTTACACCAAAACCCACCGCACACCGGAATTCCCTAACTGCTTCTGCTCACCGAGAATGGGCACTTACATGAGGCGGGGCCGCTGGCTTCAACTGGGAAATCCAAACCATTCCAGTCTTTTCCCCTTCTCCCCGTCCTCTCGCAACCATCCATACCGCGAAGCAATAGGGGCAACAGACAATGCACAAAGGAAGGGGGAGGGGGGAGAAAAATTGTATCCATACTACAAGCCACACACAAGAGCTCACCTGTTAACTCATTTGCACAAGGGATGAAATCACCTTATTTCACCTTTTGTTATATGACATTAAAGAACATACCACCTCTCATTTTTCACAGTTTATTGGATGGATGGGCGACACGAAAACCACAACCACGTACCGAGTTCACAGACACGTTTCAAGTAATTCCACCAACACGACAGTGTTACCTTACAAAGTAAAATCTTTGCGATTCTCAAGAACTATCGATTATAGGAACTATCGCCATTCGATACCAATGTGTGATTTTTTTCCCCCAAAGTTTTAAATTTACCGCCTGCAACAGAATGGATTTTGGAATAGTTGATTGATTTATACCTGGTAAGTTACATTCTTTAAGATATTCAAATTGTCTAGTATTACTATTATTATTTTTATTATTATTACATGGCACGTTATAATATCTACTACCCCGATTTTTGACCCCTTGTAAGAAAGAGTACCAACTTATAAAATTTTAATCCAGTCTCTTAGTAAACGAGAAATCAAAATCAAAATAGTATTTGTCCTAATTCTGATTAGTATTAATGAAAATAATGAAGTCGATATTAATAGCAAAACGTATAAATGGTAACTTCTTAGAATAACCATGACTCTGATGTGGAGTTTGTTACATTTCATGAGAATGAAAACATTATAGATAAATCTTTTTTTTTATTAAAAATTATTGTTGTAAATATAAAAAAGAAATAAAATAGTTTGGAAATAAAAAAAGACCTACTAGTAATATTCCTTAATATTGGTAGGTTTTTCGTTGTGTTTTACTGAATTTTTCACTATTTCCAAGAATAAAATAACAAGAACTAAAAATTAAAGTATTAAAATATTAAAACTTTTCAGAAATGTTTCGAAGTTAAGCTTGAAATTTCAAATCTCGTGTTCTGAGAAATTTGATTTAATAATTATTAAGCCTTGTTTTTATTATTTTATTTAATACTGCTTGGATTATAATAATTACGAAATAGACTATTTTAAATTATTACTTTCACAGACAACCTAATAAACTAAAGCAGCTCGTAAGATAATTTATATATACAGTATTTTTTTAAAAAAATTATTCCTAGTTCGCAATGTTGCAATCTTCTACACATCGAACATGAACATCGAATCGAGTTACAGTGATCGATGTAAGCAAACTGTATGTTTCAATATTACCAGATTTCAAATAAGAACATTTTGAGTTTTCTACGTAGGTATTTGCTACAAAATTATAAATATAAAAACAAAAAAGCACGCTTAAATAGTATAAGATGTTTTATTGATGTAGAAAGATATAAAATCAATAATACCACCTTAAAAAGGACATCTTTTAGAAAAAAAACGTAATTTATTTGATCGAAGTTATTGCTTGTAATGTTTGTTTGAAAAAAAAAAAACAATACAGTACAGACACACAATGCAGCAAAATAATTATAGTTACACTACCGAACTAAACTTACGTAACGAAATGATATACAAAGTATTTACGTACACGTTAGGCTATTAAAAATCTAATTTCTTACGTGAATGAACAACGGATTATGTAATATTATGTATTAATATTGTAATTTCAAAATTTAATAAAGCCTATAATGAAATATTTATGTAAAATATTTTTTCTTGAGTTGTGAAGACTTATGCAATTAACACCAACGAACATTGAAAGAATAGCTACAGTAGGTAACAAGTTAAGCTTTCCCTTTCATGACCAGAAATACTTCAATTTATTTTTACGATTTCATAGAAATTGATAAAACACTTATTATATTTTGAACTATTGCTGATATCACTTAATAACTTTGTTATTTTTGTTATTATAAAGTGAAGTAGGTGCATTTTTTTCTTTTTTTTTTTTTTTTGTCCCACGAATATCTTACATACGCTAAAAGAAGTAAATGACTAATGAACATGAACGGGTATGAAGATTGGTGGAGTGTAAATATGGGACAATTGACAGAACTCCCCCCGCCCCCCGAAGAAAAAAAGGACAAACACAAAGTTGTCCACCACAATTTTAGTTATTATACTAAAGAAACGATCATTCAATACTATCAGTAATACTTTTGAAGTAAGATACGTTTTGCAATAATATTTTCTAGCTAGTGTTACTCATAAAGATCAAAGGGATCAAACAAAATTTGGTTCTACACGTAGGCCTACTCTTTAGTAACCTAGCCAGAATATTGCCGGTTTATACAGATAACACAAAGCGAATTAAACACATATATAAACATTATCCGCCTTATGCAGAGTCGTTTTGACGTATGATTAGCGCAATACTACAGACCTGAGTACTGCAGGAAACATATGTTAGTCGAACTCTTTAGTATTGTACTAATCACGCGTCAGAACGACTCTGCATAAGGCCCTATTAGTTCAAAATGAATTCATTAAAAGCAAAGTCAACAACAGGGCATAATCCAGCTCTCCATCCAGGGTATACTTCAGTCACGGCGGATCCAAGGGGCAATCGCCCCTCCCAGAGGAAGAAACTTTCTTATTTTATATATAAAAACCCATCCCAAGAGTTTGGAGCTCTTAAGAGTTGCTCTAAGTAGCAGTATTACAAACTCCCCCCCCCCAGAAGTCCGTCCTGGATCCGCCCCTGACTTCAGTATTATTTTTTAAAAAACTTTTTTTGAAACATTCAGAGAAACTCTTTTGTTTTCGCGTATTCTATCAAAGAATATGAAGTTTAAAATATATCAAAGGATAATGATACCTGTTCTGTTGTATGGTTGCAAAACAGGGTCGATTCCTTTGAGGTTTTGAAAAGTATTTGCAAAACAAAATCCTGAGACGAATATTAGGGCCCAAGAGAAATGCGAATGAGAAACTTCTTAACGAGGAACTGCATAATTTAAACAGATTACCTAACATTGTTAGGGTTATTAATTCTAGAAGACTTAATAACATTGGTGTCATATAGCTACAATGAAATAAAGTAGGAACGGTTTCAAAATCTTAACTGGAAACTCAATCGGAAAAAAGAATATTAGGAAGACCTAGGCGCAGATAGGAGGACAATATTAAGATGAATCTAGCAGAAATAGGAATATAAAGCAGTAACTGGGTCCACTTGGCTAAGAGGGGAGTCAATGAAGAGCTTTTGTGAATCCGGCATTGAACTTCCTAGTTCTATAGGCCATATACTAGATTTAAGTGGTTATCGTGGAACATCATTTTTTACGTTTACAACAATAGTTTTCCTCCAAAACCACGCATGAGGATTTGCACCCACTCGTATCATTTTGTTCAGCATAATGAGATTTATTTAGTAATATATGTTTAATCTTTGAACGCTTTTTTTTTTTTTTTTTTCGTGAAGCGCTAATACTAGTAAACTCAAACGCGCTTAAGACCTTTCTCGGTTAAGGATCAGGATCCATAACACTGTAGGAAATCAGAATATGTTGTATAAGATGAATGTTATTTTTACATATATATATGTAAGTGAATATTTGCGTTTTGTATTCGTGGGTCCCTAATCCTAATCCTTAGGCGATCTCTTTATTAGAGCACCCTAATTTCTAAGTTTCGTAGTGTTTTATTGAACCGCGGGAATGATCAAAACCAGAGATGGCGTGGGTAAATGAAAACTTGACCCATGACCCGCCATCCACTGTGAGCCCACTCTGACCCACCAAAACCAATCGTCATCAATTCGGACTCATGATCCGTGAACTCCTCTCCACTGACTAAACAGCTTACACTTGTAATAAAACAATGCTGTGAAATTATCACTAATCGGAGTTCGGATTTTTACGGTCAATCGCTCTGGCAACATTATGTTACAATAACGGTAAATCTGACCTTTGACCTTACAATATAAAATGGTTAGGTGTTTGTCATGGGCCATATTATTGGGTCTACTAATAGTTTCAATTTAATTATCATATATACGTCTTTCCTTGTTGAATTACAGATAGTTTTCAGTGGAAAATAGGATGAATTTTGGTAAGTAGACCAACCAAATCAAGGTGAAGTAGACCAATGTAAAAAAAATAAGTAAAATTCCACTGTCTTGAAAACCAAATAGTAAGTTCCAATGCTATTATTACGATTACAAATATCAATATGCAAAAGTACCTGAAGTTATTTTTTCACTTATATATACTCATCTCAGATAAGTAAATACAAACAAATGGAAAATGAAGGAAAATGGAGGCTTAAAAGCAAATCGTAGACAAATTCATCAATGTTCAGAAGATACTGTCTACAGTGCACTGAACAGAGTGGTTTGGTGGGTGGTGGATAGCAGTGGAGCAGTGGATCACGTCCTGTCGATCAACGACCCACTGACCCACTCCATCTCTGACTAGAACCCAGTCAGTCCCTGTGGCTTAGAAGCCCTGTCGCTGCCCAATTACGTAAGCGATACAGTTACTGAGAATTATTGTGAAGCTTGACAAAGAAATGCGAATAGTCTAACCAACATACCTCTTTCAGCAGTATTGCAATCTCAGGTGCCAACACAGCAAGTCTCTTGCAAAGCAGTGCATGTTACAGGTACGTACAGTGCATAGTTAAACCACTATTGGGGAAAGCTGTTACTTGTCCAACGAAAAATCAATTTTCTTTCTCATACATGATCTTGGATTTTCCTGTACTGTTTCTGTAGTTATACTTGAGAGATACATCAAGCCTAACATTTTTCAGCAGCGCCTTTTTATTTATCTGGCAATCGTTTGTTTCCACATCTGCTGGTGATTAGTATTCCTGTTTGATGAACTTCTGTTGTGTTCAAATATCAAACAATAGAGTAGAAACACTAATTTGTGTGGGGAAAATATGATGAATAGATATAGATTTACGACGTAGTTGTGCTTTTACCTTAGTTAACGTGTTGTAGTTGGCAACAGTTTTTCTCCATAAGAAGTTGTTTGCTCAGCAGATTTTCAAGAAAACGAGTTCTGCACAGCTTTGGACCGAACTCTTAGATGAGACAGAGAACATATCGTATCCTGACTGGGGTTGTGTTCCGCAGACGTGAGCCACAACTGCTTTAACGGAGCTAACCTACTTTCCCTACCCTACCCTAAGCTAATCTAAAAACATCTGGCTCACGTTTGCGGAATATACTTCTCTGACTGTATATGCTTATTTACGCGCATTGTATCTTTGAAAATGAACTTTTACTAAATTTTATTTATTTATTTATTTCAGAGACATACTAAAATAGAGACCCGGATCATTAGCTGATTTTCGTAAATTCCAACTTTCGGAAAATAAGAATGGATTTTGGGTTCAACGACGAAATTTGTTTTCAACGTGGAGATAAAAGGTATAAATAATCTTTAGAAATGCAGTTTAGTACAGTAAGTGGATATACGATTGAATTTTTGCTTATGTAATCTTATGTTTTTATACAGTTAAAAAGGTATGTGTTCTTCAGTTTCTTCTGTCAATAGATTTACAATAAGTGAACCCATTTTCGCTCACTGAACTAGGGAGTTATGTTTACTTTAGTCAAAGAAAAATGTAGTCAAATAGATCTTTCGTTCCAAAGTTGTTGACCAATAAATATATATATATATATATATATATATATATATATATATATATATATATATATATATATATATATATATATATATATTTTTTTTACAAACGTAACATTTGAATCACTGTTAGGAGAAATTAAACAACAATAAATAAATCTACTGTTTAATAGTCTAGAAACAACATACAAACAAATATTCAAAAATATATTCCAACAGAATAAAAACTTATTATCTGCATCAGATTGCCAAAGGAACGACATACTTTCTATCACCATAAAAATGTTATTTTCTCGAAAACTACGCATGATAATTTACGCTCAAGAATCATTTTGTTCAGCTCGATGTAATCTATCGATTTATATACAAATATTTATCAATTTAATGGAAACACATAAAAGAAGAGCAACTTAACAGATTAATATGGTATTGGACTATCTATCACCCTCGAAAAAATTCTAGCACCACGTGGAATGGAGTCATAGAGGTTGTAAATGGTTGCCAGTGGATTATTACTCGTACACCATTCTGGATACAGAGTGTCACTCAGTTCCGTCCCATGAGAGAGGATGGTGTGGAAATTGCATTGCATTCGTGTTTCCAAAACGAACTATAAATGTTCAATTATATTTAGGTTGGGAGGTTTCGCGGGTTAGGGGAAGTTTTCAACTTCACCACGATGTTCCTCAAACCACGCTGCAACAGCTCCAACTGAGTAAATCAGCGCATTATCATCCTGAAATATGGTGACATCATTAGGACAGCGACGCGATCGGTAAACGTCTGCACAGGACCCATTCAAAACTAGGATATTGAGGCCCGTATCATCATAGAGCCGCCACATGTTTCACAGTTAGGCTAACATGCTTCTTAGAGCTTCCGCAGCACATAAATACGACCCATGGTTTGAAAAGGGTGAACAAGGACTCATTTAACCATATCATACGTATTCTGTCATCAGCGATTCATGTTGCATGTTCGGGGTACCATTGGCTTCGTGTTAAAGCGTAATGGCCCCTTATCAACGAATACGCCCATGCAACCCGACCTCGTAATGTCACGTAACTCGTGAGGGACAGTGATTATCGACATAGGCTGTACGAGTTACTGCTTGAGTTACTCCATCACTTGCACCGTAGTCACATGACGATTCTCTGAGTGATAATTTGTTGTATTGCTCAGCGGGACCTGTCACTGAACCTTTTCTTCAGACCACTGTTCCTCTTGCCGTAAGTTTTGTTGACTGTTATCCATTTGAACACCGTCCGCGACACACCCAACACGCATAGCGCTTTCGTTATATACATAACAGAGAAGTAACAATTTGTTCTGTTTGGAAATCAAGAGGTCGTCCATTTTACTCTGTCAGCATCTGCTTAGTTCACTGCACATTGCTGTTATACTGCTGCTCATGTAGTACGGAGTGTGCCATAATACATCACCATCAACAGCCTGGCGCTGTGGTCACTGCCTGACCGTTGTGTAACAGTTATACATCCGTTACAGTCACTTGCTATTTTATACCTTGATATTTTAAGTCTGTACCGTATTTTGGTATTTGGTCATTAGCTGCTATTAATTGTATTTAATAATTACTATTTCTAGAATTTAGGTTAGGCTGACTTACCATATCTCCACCGTAACTTAGGAAGTTGATAATATTGACCAGAATAGTAAATATTATCCACTACGTTTTGTCACGTTTTAGAAGTAGAATCTAAACAATTCTCTACGTTTGAATTTGTCATTTAAATTATAAAATAACGATATATAGTAGTGTAAAATAGTATACCGGTATAGTCTTATTTTAGAGGGCCACTCGTTCGATCCCACCTCGGGCCAAGCGGGGCTTTGTAGAGGACGAACATCGTATGTGTGAGTTTCCTCGGGTTTCTCCCGTTTTCTCCCACTGTCTTCATTTCACCATTTAATTCCTTCTCATCATTTACCGTCTTCTTTAGTCTACACGGCATATAGTGTAGGAAAATTAGACAAAATGATGAAAAAATTCGTAGAGATAAAAATTGGTAGATATTTGTGGAATGGTGGTCCAATTAACATACTAAAAGTCCTGGAAAATCCGAGTGAAGCTTCAGCCGTCATCTTGGAAAATGCCCGCCGCCGAAACAGTAAAAGAACGGAACTGTTTTCGTTATTCCGCATACAAAACGCCAGAAAATCGTCAGAGATCGATAAAAAATTGGTACAAGTATGTGGAATAGTGGTTCAATCAACATGCTAGAAGACTTGGAAAATCCAAGTGGAGCTTATTCCGCCTTCTTGGAAAATAGGCGCTAGTTGTAACGGGTATCAATATTCGTAGGATCTCATCCCGGACACTCTGGTTATCCTGTATGGTTTATTTGGGTGTGTCGCTGCATTACTCAATTTTGTTTATGTGAAAGTTACCTTCTATCCCACCACTAGACGTTTGTTTCAACGCCCGTGCGTTTAGTGAGTGCCTGAATAATTTGGTGATTTCTTTGAAAGCGAAGTTTTTCGGACTCGGCCACATTGCATTTGCAAGTGCGAAAAAGATGACATTAGTTTCACACTGATTGTCAAAAGGGAACTTATATATGCACTAGATTCTGTTCACAGTATGATGAGTGGCAAAACATATGCACGAGCATTGCGGGTTCATTTGCTGACACAATTAGCGTAATCTATTCACATCTTTCAAGAGCAAAACCAGTTCAATCTGTTGGACCTGGACGTGGACTCAGTGATCACCAAACTTCAAGACGAACTACTCAGAGTCGGTATAATAGGCAAGGATATTGAGAACGAACCTCGCCTGATGACGCTGTACAAAAGATTCATCCAGTTTCTAGATTTAGTACAGAAGGACAAGCGAACGGTCTACTTATAGATTCAATATTTTCGTGATGTTCAACTCTTACGAACATTCGTTCATGCTGATAGAAGTGGAAACTGGGCATTACATCTTTAATGTGTTAATGGCATGTGTTCCTACTTCCACGCTGCAGGGCATTTAAATTATGCGAAGTCATGCACTTGTACCTCCAGGAAATGTGTGATCTCCAAAGCAAAATGTCCACAGATGAGTATAGGATATACTGTGATAGTGGATATTTTACCACCAGAAAAATTGGTAACTTCTGGAGTGGTTTGTGGACCGACTTGAATATAGAACCATGTCTTGTGCGGTCAGGTAAGAGTATTGGAGGTCTGTCTCACGGTTGCAGAGTTTCAGACAGTGTTATGACTAAATGGATTTCAAGTATCCCAGCCATAACTGGAATTACCAAGTCTCGAAACCCTTTGTGATGTCGAAAACAAATCGGGTGAGCAACATGTAGAAGTTAAGCATTCAAGGCAAGCTTGTGACAATGCCAATGTTAAGAAGTTGGTCGACTGGCTTCGATACCACAATCCTTTTCCAAACACAACGTACTTGCGTCGATCGCTACCAGAATTACAGGTGATAATATAATTAACTTTGATGCGCCGAATTTTGTTTCCACTCTGGATGCTCTGCGACATCACAACTTCATGAAAGCTATTGCAAAGATTTTATCCATGGAAGAATAAAGCTCGAATCTTTACTACCAAGTGCGGCTGCTCTCCAGCATTCCTTGCGAGTGTATCACCAAGTACAACAATGGCTGGGCAATGTCCTGCTGCTGCAACAGAATAGGGGTGGAGCTACTTGGAGACAATCTAGTGCCAGTAATGAGCGAAAAGCCACCAGCTCCTAATCACCTGCTGAAGCTCATTTTTTGTCAACTGAAAATCTGGTTGCGAGAAAGGTTACAGCTACAAAAAGTGGGTATCTCGTGTTCTGCCCTATGGGGATACTGCTGCGAAACTGACTGCATCAACAGTTCATATAAAGACAAGGATTATGTAAATGATTATCTGCTGCTGGATACAGAAGACTTCCGATATGTGGACGAATCTCATCATTTTCAACTGACTGTATCGATACAGCGATAGCAAAAAGACGCAAGTTGTAACTTGGATATATAACTGAGACAGGTGTATTGATCTTTTTACGCTGACAGACGGATGCTTATTCACTATCCATCTTCAAATTTTTGTTTTAACATTTTCAAAATCAATGAATAATTAAATATCATAAAATTTGCAACTTTGTAGTGTAAATGTGTACATGTTGTAGGCCTAATAACTGAGGGTAATCTACCATACTGGAAACACAAAACTTCGTTTCGAAAAATGCCATTTCGCGGTACTGGTGGCGACCATTTTCCAAGATGACAGCCGAAGTTTCATTCGGATTTCTCAGGACTTTTAGTATGTAGGTTAGACCACTATTCCACACATTTCTACCCATTTTTATCTCTTTTGAATTTTTTCCGCCAGCTTCGTTACTTTTGCCTAATTTGCCCATACTAATAACGTGGGACGAAAAACTGAAAGATTTCATTTCTTATTTTAGAGCATTTCTACAATACTAAGCGATATGTTAAGTTGAATTCTGTGTAATAAAATGACTATGGGATCCTAAGTAGTTAAAATATCCAAAATCTGTCAAAATCTAAGTTTCGTCTCCTAACTTGTACTAAAGTCAGGAGTAGTTCTGTAGTTATAAGTATTACACCGTGACTAAGACATCTGAAAAGAATAATGCTTAATTCTATATCAGATAGTCGTTCATAAGCATGTTGCTTATGATGTCGTCCATTTAGTCGAAAAGTTACAAATATAAATGATAACTATTGCTATTAATCTGTGAAGATATGAAATGAAATATTTATTTAATTGATTATGCATTTTATCGATCTGATTACTTGTTATTGCTATTTGGTGGTAAGCTTTATGATTGCTCTTCTATCTTGAATGCAATATACACCAGTATTAGTTACCACCTTTGTAACAAC
Organism: Thermobia domestica; assembly: GCF_964235325.1. Lineage (NCBI taxonomy): Eukaryota > Metazoa > Arthropoda > Insecta > Zygentoma > Lepismatidae > Thermobia > Thermobia domestica. The sequence continues at coordinate 111,406,906 of NC_137460.1, forward strand.
TAATAAATAGATACACACCTTTAAACGTTATATGTTTTATTGTGGTCATTTGTGTGTAGAATATAAATTATATAGAGAGCGTATGTCCATCGTAGAGATCCTTTTTCCTGACGATTGTTCGTTCATTCTATTCTTCGAGTTACTAATGGCTCGCTGTTTCTGTAATCTGCCATCCTTAGGTAGAAGGAACTGAGCCTCTACGTGGAAATCACATGAAAGTATACCCTCTAACGCGATGAAGCAAAATGTGTCAAGAGTAGCTTTACCAAGGCTGGACTTGTTATACTATCAGTGGATTAATATTCACATCGTTGTTAGCAACAATATTGATGGCGATTGTGGAAGCGTAGTTGTTGACATCTGGCGACCATCGTAAAATCGTGACTGTATGCGAAAGAAGTGGATGAAATAAGAGAAAAACCAAAGAAGACTGAACACCGAGTGGATTCAACGGATTTTGGATTCGTGAAGACAATACAAAGATAAAAAATGAAAGTTAGTAAGAATAAAACAATCGAAGACGACAGTAAGGATTATTCTTGTGACGGACAACCTCTACCAGTAAAGAGAGGAAATAAATACCAGAATCCTATTATGTAGGATACTTGTGGACGATGGAGTCATTTTTACTGTGCAAAAATTGACGATGATTTTTATGAGATGAGCAGATTTGAATTAAAGTGGCAAGATGAGGAATGTAGTTAAAAAAGAAACTAAACAAAATAAAGTAACAACCTAAAGTGACGGAACTAGTACCAGAAAATTGTGATATTGAGAATTATGATTTGAAAGAGGATGGTGCTAATTTAGAGAAAGAAGAGGAAGCTGCAGAACTGGATAACGAAGGAAATGAAAACATTATTTTAGAGGCTATAATGAAACAACTGTCTACTTTGAATAAGTGTTCAAATGTGATCCTGAAGATTATAAACAAACTGGAAAGGACGATTAGATGAATCTGAAAAACTGAGATATGATTTGAACCAAATCAGATGAGAACCTACAACGAATTCCAAGATCTGAAGCAGTTGATGAATATGAAGGAAAAATATATGTTGCGTCAACCGGAAATACAAGTAGGTCTAAAGAAAATTAATATGAAGAAAAAATATGAATATTATCAGGATGACTTAATTAGAAGGAAATGAGTTGTGATGTGCAGTAATGGAATGTGTCATTGACTTCGTGACCCGTTACCCGGAAGACCCAGAGGCAATCGGACCCATGGCTCGCCAGATCCGATGATTCGAACAGATTCATGACCCGGAGTGACCTGGAGTGACCCGGACAGATTTATGACCCGGTAGGATCCTGAGAAGAAACGTTGTTATACACATTGGTAGTATGTGTGAGGTTACTAATACTATTTTAACAGATGATTCCTGTTTCATCGCTTGTTATTTGCGTCTATATGTATCAAGCATTGCACTGAACGATAACTACAAAGTTTATCAGAGTACTAAAATCACAGAATCACAGAAAATATAAGCTACATGTTTCTCGTATGAGGGATCGTCAAAATTTAATCTACATGTAAAACGTGTCGTTTAGAATATAAATATAGCACTGAGTCCAAACAAAATATTTTGCTAATTCTTTTTTGCATAGGCTATGTTCTAAAACAGCGTATGAGAATACGAATAAACGTGAAATTATAATTGACATATTCAAGACATGGTATCTTGATTAATAAATGTCACACCGAGTATGAAACAAATGAATATTCGATCTCAAACAGTGAACATAATTATCAACTATAAAATTTTGCAGATATTATATTTCGACTGCTTCTGAATCACCGGGTTCTATTCAGGTCATCGGCTCTGTGAAACGCGACTCAGACTCGGATGTGTCGGACAAAAGTCGTGATGCGGTGACATATGACCTATTCCATCACTGGTGATGTGCAAGATGGATTCGATGATTCATCTGAGCACAAGGATGGTGATTCTTGAGTGGATGAATTTGTGAATAATGTGATGACAGAAAAATATTCCGACTAAACGAAATCAAACAAGAAGTGATGTCGAAAGAAAAGAGAGAGATGTGAAAACCAACAGAAGACAGGGCTTCCAGAAGATTGGAAATATGTATTTGAAAAAGACGAGAACGAGGTTCTAGAAATTACTTGAAACGAGAAAAGAGATTATGAAAAAAAAGGAATAGAAAGAAGAGGAAAAGGAATTTATGGAAGCTTCCCGAGACAAGATTGTTTTGGATGGAATATAAGATACCACAAGTGCTTGAGAATGAAAGATCTGACTCACCACAAACGGAAAATTATGAACAAGATGGCTCTGGCTCTGAAGTTTAAAAATAAAAAGACTAAAAGAAGCAATTTTGAAAAAAAAAAGAAGAAAAAATGAAATGAAATCTTTGAGTTTTACGTCCCACGGTTATGCCGGTTAGGCTAAAGGAGACGGTGATTATGAGAGATGAGTGAAATGGTGGAATGAATAAAGTGGGAGGAAACGGGAGAACCCCGAGAAAACCCACGAGCACGGTGTTTGTCCACCACAAAGTTCACTTGGCGGGGGCTGGGAAAAAAAGAAGAAGAAAGAAGGAAGTTCTGAGAGGAAAGGAAGACAGAACTTTGGACGAGACTATGGAAATTATGGGAGAAGTACGAGAAGGAACCAAAGATAATGATGATTTGGAATCACCTAAAAAAGAAACAAGAGAATCCACGATGTCTGGGTGCCGCATAGTCTGACTGAAGAGCAAATGACACGACGTGTGACATGGTGCCGGGAGATGCTGCAAATGTTTGATAAGGGACAAAGAACAGGTAACATCATGACAGGTAACGAGACTTGGCAGGCAGGCAGGCAAACGAGACTCAGAACAAAGTTTGGGTCTTTGATGATGAGGATACACTTGTAGCTATCAGAAAATCCCAATCAGTAAAGAAGAAAATGATAGCTGTATTTTTCAAATCGAGCATCGTTCTGGACACACAAAAGACAGTCAAAGCGAAGTGGTACACTGAACAATGCCTGCCTAAAGTCATCGAATCTCTGAAGAACATACAACCAAATTCAAGAATGGACACCTGGTTCCTCCCTAATGAAAACGCTCCAGCTCACCACGCGAAAGCCTGCTCCAAATATTTGACCACTACAGTACTGAAACTTCTTGAGCAACCTGACTTTGCTCTCTGCGACTTTGCAGTGTTAACGTATGTGAAAATGAAGCTGAAAGGGATGTGGTTTTCCACTGATGAAAATCTTCTGAGGGCTTGGGACAATGAGTGTCCCTGGTGAAACTTGGCAAATCTGGTTTAACGATTAGTTTCATAGGATGGAGAGGTGTATTGAATATGGCGGAAATTATTAAAAAACAAACAAATAAATAAATAAATAAAACTGTATGGCAAAACATTCCTAGTATCCTTTGTAGAAGAAAGCAAACGTATAGGAACAATCTGATCAGAACTTGCAAGAACATAAATGATAGTAAGTTGAATCCTGAGAAAGAAGAAACCAAAACAGGCCAAATGTTATTGTGGAGCTTGTAAATTTTTCCGGTGGTCGTGTTGTTTGTGACGTTTCGAAATTTTGTTACTATTGCTGACTTCATTGAGTTGTAGTGTCTTTAATTGCAATTCATGCAAAAATTTGAAAGGTGGAGTAACCTGTAAAAGACAGTTATTCACTTGACTTGTTTGTCGTTTTATGCCCTAGTATTGTAATCTGTACCGTATTTTGTTATTTAATCATTAGCTGTATTCATTATATTTAATAACTAATTTCAGGTTAGGATGGGTTGTACTGTAACTTAAGAAGGTGGGAATATTGACCTGAATAATGGTGACATTTTGATTTTCTTTATGAAATGCAGGATTCTTTGTTAAAGATCTCGCTACATTTTATTACGTTTTAGAAGTAGAATCTAAACAATTTCCTACGTTTGAATTTGTCATTTAGGTTATAAAATAGTGATTTATACATCGCAAAAATGTTGAAACAATGTTAGAAATCTAATAAATAAATAAATAAATAAATAAATAAATAAATAAAAAGAAAAGCAGGAGGTAACACAATTCCTAAAATTTTGCCTAAGCATATTACTGTAGTACACTTAGAGATGGGCAACTATACGAATAATGAGATCGCGCATGCAGAGTTACTCTCGCTAGACGCATAGTTATCAATCTTAAATATTTTGAATTAAGTCTGCTTTGCAAGTAAAGACGGCGAATTATAGGGTTCAGATTCTTTTGTGTCGCAAATATATTTCATTTATGTGGGTGAAGCTGTGAGGCTGAGTGGGAAACTATATATAGGTCTACTATTTCTGTATGCTAATGACCCAAGTTGAAGGGGAATAGAACTGATAAATAGGTTTTCTTTAACCACACGATTACATACATATACCATGTTTTCAGTGGTGATGTGCCTTGAACACCAGGGGTACCCATTTTCGCAAGGGATTGGGCGCAACGCCCCAATTTTACAATTCTTCCTCCTACTTTAGCATTCTGATCTCTAAATGTGCCTTTCTCCCTTCAAATTTACAATTCTCCACTTTGATTGTACCATTTTCAATGAAAAATCATGTCTGCTGAAATATTCTCATGGGAGTAAACTGTACTCTAAAACCCGCCTGTGAGCACCACTGGGTAAATCGGACAGAATTTTATTTCTATCAGAAAGTACAGATAACGCACACGCTAATACCCCACCATCGGATATAACACTGGAAAGTGGATTTCTAATTTGAACTCAGCATTCAAGTTTATCTGAGAAAACAAACTATTCCTTAACAGTATTCACAGTCTTACTCCACAAATCATCGTCATTATTATGGTACTCCGGTGCACCTTTTGGTCTGCTTCTCTTACTTTTCAGAACTCTTTGCGACAGGACGGTACAAGTCGGAGGTGTCCTCAAGCGCTTGGGTCAAACCCCCAAATTTTCCACTCCACTCCCCAAATTTACCATTCTTCAGTGTGATTGTACCGAGTGGCGTACGCAGAATTTCAGCACTCAATTTTCATTTCCTTCTAAAACAAGTGTGATAATTTACATTAATATAGTAAATGTTTATTTTTCTTTAATATCTTGCTCAATGGAGGGTTTAAACACTCGAAATCGCCTCCTTGCGTGCGCCACTGATTGTACAATTTTAAATGGAAAAAATATGCTCCCAAATATTTTCATGGACACAATTTGCGCCCTTAAACCCGCCTTTGGGCATTCCTATTTTTCTTTTTTCTTTTCTTCTCCTTTTTTTAGTACTAGAAGGACCGGAACCGATTTGGTGATAATGTCTACAAACATATTTACAAAATGTTGTTGATCGAATAATAAAAATCAGTCATACGATCAAAGTATACTTGAAATTGAAAATATTACAGATTCCCAAGAACATGTATGCAGAGATGACCATTTTGAAGCCGAGGCTTAGCAATCTCACCATCCTAGTCAACGAGTTATTACTTACTACTCTTAACAATAGTCTGGCTCTCCTAGGCTCGCACTCATTCGATCTTGGGCCCTCTATCTTCAATTAGACTTGATCTTGCGCCCATTAACTCTACTAGGCTTGCTACCTCCAATGAAGCTCGTACTCGCTCATGCTTAATAGGTAGCCTCATTGGGGCTTGCGCTAGCACGGGCTCGGGATCTGGTATAGGACTCGTGATCACACGGGGTTTGCGTTTATTTATCGAGCCTAAGAGTCAAGCTCACGAATTTGACCATGGATACACGAAAGTATTTTTTTAAAGAAGATATTTCTTATACTTTCCAAGATGATGAAATGTAGGCGTAACTCGCCATGTTTCCCGGATCTCTACATTTTTTCTTAGTTTTCCTCAACATCACATTGGGTAACTGACTTTGTGAACGTGCTTGGTACTCTTTTTCCTCTTCTTAGTAAACAACACATTGAAACAGTAATTGATATAAGAACATTGACGGTTGAGCTCCAGGAAGTTATCCCTACATAACAGTTCTTTGTTTCTTTCCTGCTATGAAATACAGTGTGTGATCTCTAATGCAACCTTCATACACTTATGGCACAGATTTTAGGCCAATTAAAAACAGTAGACCATTAGTAATTTAAAGTCACTAAGTTATATTCGTTTCCTAGATAAAACTGAACAAAAATGAAAATCTAAACAACGCAGAGATCTTCAACCTATCGGACAGTGCGGTCAATAAATGGTGCTCGCGGGTACCCACGGGACGAGACGAGACAAAAATTTCGCCAAGAGCTACAAGATGCAATAGAGCTTATTCAATACACGAAACAACTTTCACTGCTGCCTTATAAGCAACCTTAACGGTACTTAGAACAATAAGATGCTGTCATCTGTTTTTTTTTTTTTATTTAACCAATCTTTCGTATTAACTAATTAATTCTTTAAAATAGCACCGGGGCACAGCAAAGAGCTCTTTGGGCTAATGCTGGCCTGTGGGACTTTTATTGAGGACTCCGTGGTCTAAAGTTTAGTGTGAGTTCAGAATTAAGATTCTCACGAGCAATCAAACTCAAAGTCATGATCTCAGAAATTACCACTGTTTATAGCAACTGAGCTGTGTTGCAGCTATGGGGTTAATAAACTTTAAAAATATAAAATAATCATAGTATGATCCTTTCAATTCTCATACATACCTGTAAGGTTAATAAATATAAACGTTCCGATTACTGTATTTAAAAAATAAATAAAATAACATGGGCTCACATACCTTAGCCTATTATCATCCCGTAGAAGTATCATAGGAAGATAACTAGAAACAGCACAGATATTTAACCGTTAGTGTTATAACTCGTACCACTGAACCAATTTGATCGGGTTTTTAAACATTTTCCTTTGGTGATCGAATTATCATCACTTGACAAAATTAGCATCAGAGCATCCACTGAATTCCAATGGAGCAATGGCGTCATTTGGAGACAGCAGCAGGAGAATTACCCCTCTCCTGAGTTTGAGAAATACGTATACGTGTTTTAATCAATTACATACTAATATAGCCTACTAATAACAAAATGAAATTCTTATGTTGGTGAACATTGCCCCCCTTCCTCCGAAACAAAATCTGAAATGACACTACTACAACGGCATGTAGGATTGCCACCTTTCCAACGCAAAATGTTGGATAACTTAAAACAGCTTAATGGAGGAGAAATGTACCAGCGGCCTTTTTTTTTTTTTTTTTTTTCATAATAATGTAATGCGTACATCCTTCTAGTAAAGATTGGATCAAATGTATCGAGCTAATTGACAAAAGGAAACGGAGACAATTTAAATCATGCAGGTTCTATATAATAAAAATAAGCCCAATTTAAGTAGTGTATTCCCAATGTACAGATTTCCTGCTATTGGATACTTTGCCAGTCGCTACCTGCTTAGTAGTTTTCCTCTTATTTTGAAGTCTTTATAACATAATGTGGAAACTATGTAAATAGTAATAATAAGTCACCAACTTCGTCCATAAACATGAAAGTAAGGGGCAATTTAAAGTCTCGACAGAACCACGTCGGAATGCGGGACATTTTGTCGGAAATCGGGACGATAATGGAAAGTGGTGCGTGCGTTTTGAGATGAAGCAACCATTGGAACTTTCATTGTTGTCGTTTCAAGTGCTTCCTTGTATTTAAAATTCCCTTCTAAATATGGAGATTTTCATAGCGAAAGAGGTTACGTGCCAAGAATATGATTTGTTCCACCAGTATCTACCGTCCCTTTTAAGCGAATAGTTTTCTCCGAGGCAATGACAATATAATAAGTCGCAACGACAAACATTAAGAAGAGTCATCGGGCAAACAGAACTTAAAAGTCTAAGTGAATTTTAGCTCTGCACCGCGAAATGGGTGGGCACGAACATTAAGGAGAACATCTACATTTCAATTAGTTGCTCCTCCAGGGCGTCGGCTCGCCTGCAAATTGCCTCCACATTAGAGACATCTTTTAACATCAAGTAAAATAAAGCGCAGCTAGCGACAACTATTAGCCTGATTGTGAACTATTGGGAATTAGCGTAACAGAGACTGAAGCGTCTTGCTTTTATAAGCATTTACAATATATAATTTTTTCCATGCATGTTTATGCAATCCATAACTCTTAAATGCCTTGAAGTTTGCATATTAGCGTTACTGACAGACTAGGATGTTTTTGATATAGAAATAGAATATATAGAGTTTACATCCACGTATTTGAACTAGTGTTCCTCTATCGATAAAGAGCAATTGTTACAATTAGATTTATCGTTAAAATTACTGTAGATCTTTGACAAATGTGCTGACAGTACATAATTGTTAAATTACAGTCAAGCATAACATGAGCTGTATTATTGATATTATTCGGTAATCATAAATAAATAGGCTTTATGAAGCTAAAATGAAACGCGTTTTTCTCGATGAAGTTGTAAATGAGACCGAAATACGTTAATGGTTTTTCCGATAGAATGAACCAAGAAGGCATATTTACTGTTTTTCAGAACATGCCTATTTCTGAATCTTCTGTTCCTTATATCGTAAGGTTACCGGATTTTTGTTTAATGTTTTCATTTTATTAAGAGAATACATTGAAACAACTACAACAGATTTGTAAATATGGGAACGTCTGGTAACCTCATTATATGACATAAGTGTGTTACTCAGTTAATTATATGTCTGGATACTGTAGAGAATGGGGTAACCTAGTCAAGTAAACATATATATCCTTTACTAGGTTACTCGCTCTATCGGAAAATAAGCACAGGCCTATAATGTGTCTTTTATGTTCAGCAGAACACACAGCTGTATCTGTATAAAATACACACAAGCGTTGATTGGCATTGAAAATTATACTTTATGGTGATCAATTCTGTATCCTGTTCTCACGAAACATGACTGGAATATCATTCAGGCTTGCAATTTGTGTAACGGTAAACTCATTCAAGAAATGTTCCGTGTTATAATAGGACATAACAACGATTAAGGAGGAATGTATGGTAGGTTTGATTTGATTTGAGTTCAGTTGAGTTTGAGTTTTACGCCCCGTTCAGCAGCGAGGCTGTATGAGACGGGACCTACTGATTAACGTGGAATCCGAACCACATGAGCTCCCGCCAGGAATCGAACCCGGGTTTCCCACGCCAAAGGCGCGTACGGTAACCGCTTAGCCACGAAGAAGCTCTGTATGGTAGATTCGTTGTTTGGTGCCAGCTCATAGAGGAATCCATATCTCCACTAAACCAGTTCGGTATAAATTAAACCAGGTTTCTTAACTTAGCTGAAGCTTTCCTTGTAGTTTCTGGTAAGTCTGGCTTGGATTCATGTGAATCATGGCTATCAATTCATAATCGTTGATTGTTGGCGTTTGTCCTACACGAGGCCACTTCCAACAACTACCTTTTCAATGAAAATTTCTTGAACTGCTTCTGGCGGACTTATTGTATTTTCATCAAAGGCTCAACATATTGTATATTTCAAGTTGATATAACAATACTTGTACTAATCTTCTACTAATGACTTAAGATATTGCCGTTCCAGTATCATTCCATTACTTAGGACACATTATTCACATAAATAATAGTCAAAATTCATCGAAGTGTGCAGTTTAGACAACATGTAACCATTACTCTTTGGATCTACGACAGAAAGCTCAACTTACAAATCGGATAAATCGCCTACAAAAAATGTCAAAACGATCAATTGTCAAAATAAATACGCTCCTTAGTGCAAATATTTTATATGAGAGTATGATACATAGATAATTAGTAAGAGAATATTTTCTTATTCGCTGTAATGAATGCTACTTATTGTTCTAGGAGATATCACTGAAGATTATAATTAATTTTCTTCCTTATTTTTTAGTATTTATACCTGCTCCTGCAGAAATGTGTGTCTTATAAAAAAAACATGTCATTTGATGCCAAGCACTCAATTTTATTTCTAAATTTTTTGAAATGGTGCCCTCAAACTTAACTTGCACCGAGGCGAGTAGTAATAATTCTTATTAGACATAATAAAATTCATTGCTTTTTTCCTGCGGCGATTCATTTTCAGGTATCTTATTTCTTGCTATTAATATCAAACCACTCTATTTCCATTCCTGATGATAAACTGCAAACGTTTCAGTCTGTTTAGGCCAGGGATGCAAATAAGCACTCGCCCACTCGCCCGGGGCGAGTGGTTTATCGGTGCGAGCGAGTATTTAATAGCATACCGAAAGTAAGTAAATGATTTCTCACAGTGAACACATTACAACAATAACAACAAAAATGTCGTTATTTTCACATTTACTACGATCATGTGGAACAAACGTAACTGAAAATTATAAAATCAGGAAAAAATTAATTCGGGCAGTTATGGGTTACTTATTTCAATATAAGACAATAGCCGTAACATTTAGATTTAAGCACTAATATTGGTGTAACAACATATTTAATTACTAAATGCATGCATTAATAACCCAATTACATGCACATTTGGCACAGATATGGTTTAGTGACTAGAACACTACTCTCATGTTTGTTTATTAATACAGAACCAAAATAATAAAATATTTAATGTATCCTTTGGGCTCACACCTATTTTGATGAGTCGCTCTTTGATGATTCAGCTGGCTGAACACTAGTAATAAAATAATATTATTGTTTTTTCTTATTGGTATAGTAATTAATCTTCATCTTACAGGTTTAAAAGGTATGAACGTAATTTCTATAAGAAGCACATACGCATACTAAATGAGAAGTTTCGCAAAACTGTCAATGGATAAAAACAACTGTAGAGAAGCTTCGTAAGATTGAGTTAGATGTTATACCAGAGAATGAACGGATAGAATTAATAGTCATCATTGGTCTTCCGACTTTTCAGGATACTACGCAATGGTAAGATTGTTGTTTACAATTTGTAATGTTCATGAAAAAATTCTTTAAAATATCTCAAATTTATTTGTGTTAGAAAGAATGTTCATCACGTATGTGAAAAGGTTTTGAGAAGAAGAATCCACATGTTGAAAACTTTGCATCATGTCACTAACAATGCCTTCGTAATTTTGAGCTTTTACGTTTCTCAAAAAACCTGAATGTAGCGATTTAAATGTCAGTCAAGCTATTTCTTAATTTCGGAGTTCAGTTTCAATGCATGACTGCCTTCATCTATGGACCAACAAATATTCCCTCTTTAATTTCTATTCCCACTTGTGTAAAGAGGTTTTAAGACAAAGAATCCATATGTTGAAAACTTTGCATCATGTCACTAACAATGGCTTCATAATTTTCAGCTTTTACGTATCTCAGGAAACCTGAATATAGCGATTTAAATGTCAGTCAAGCTATTTCTTAATTTCGGAGAGTTCAGTTTCAATGCATGACTGCCTTAATCTATGGACCAACAAATATTCCCTCTTTAATTTTTGCCTCACTTACATTTGGAAATTCTTGAAATTCCTGAAAGCTATATCTTCTTTCCTTGGTAGATATACTTTGACGAAAAAAAAATCTTCAAACCAATCTGCAACCAAAGTAACGGTGGCAAAAAGACATCTTGAGGTTTCAAATTGATTTACGGGATATGTTCTTGTTGCCAGGAATGAAATATTGTCTTCGGGACCAGTATTTACGGATGTAATGGTTTGCTTTGTCACAGCTCACGCACAATATTTAAGAAACTACTTGGTATATCTTTGTTGCATTCGTATGAAAATACCAATAACTTTTTAAGTCCTGCAGACGTGCTATTTGAATGTATTGTATAAAGTGTAGCCAAACTTCTCACCCATAACTTCATACTTTTTTCTTTGTATGAGCAGCATCCAGTAACAGATTGATGAATATTGACAATATGGAGAAGCACTGCCTTTGTACTTAATCTCTTTCCAGTCGTAGAAAAAAGTAGATGTAAACAAACCCGCCTGACTACCAGTGGGTCGATGACCAGTGATTGGTTGTTGGTCTCACTGCACTAGTATCCTACCGCAATGTAATCCCTACTAAAATAATAATTTCGAATAAAGATATCTAAATTTATCCTGCATTTTGTGATAAAGAAGCAATATATATAATATTTAACAACAGATTAGCTTTATTTCAACCTCACCAGTACTTGGATATATAGTATTTACTGCGCATGCGTATGCGTTCGCGCACCGACCCCGCTCATTTGAAATTGCAGAATGTAGAGTTCCATGGCTTCCATATTTGTCTCGTGTTATAAAACTCAAAAGAGGACAACAGTAACAGAGGCAATCTCGTTTACACAACAATTTAGAAAATGCATATTTCCAACATAGCAGTAGGCAGTGTCAGTGCGTTAATTATTTACCAACCAACCGTAGTCATACACTTTGGAAGTTATGTGATGACCGTAAGCTGGACGATCTTGCTGTTCACGTCTCTCGTTGTCGAAGCACGTGTGAGCCGCGGAGTAATATATTTCGCTTTGTTTACTTCTACTTTGTTCTAAGACTGGAAAGACTATAGTTTCGAGTTTTCACTAAGCAAGCGCCAGTTTGCAAGATTATGTTAATGTGCCAAAGATTTAAATAAGTCATTCACATCTTTGCAATAAACTATGCCTCCATTTTCTACAAAATAGCCCGTAAAATGACTTGGTCGTTTTCTGAACAAACTTATTTCAACATATGTAGCTAAGAGATTCTAATCTTGAAAGATGGAATCCAATAGTTCCGCTTCTGTTTTAGGAAGATTATATCCCATACAACATCGTTAATTTCTTCTTAGGTCAACAGATGACATACCATCGACTGAGATCTAGGTGGTTGAAAGTCGGCATCTTCCCTGTCGCTTGGGACGTCTGAGGTATCGTCTTTCGATCAATGGTATAGTGTTCTGGAGCTTTGGGTACTGAAAACTTCAGTCTGTGGAACTGGTCAACCAACTGACTTTAAATTAGCATATTGAATCATCTGATGGATAAATTGAAGAAAGAAAAAAAATACCCTCATATCTGACAAGCAGAAGTAGCAATCTGTTACATGATTTATTGTTTTGTTTGTTCGCGCCAAATCATACGAACAGTGATTTTCATAGCATAACATTTTTTTTAGAACCTGTTTCTCAGATTTCTGAAACACGTAATGCAGGATATATGTGATGCCTAAAACGTATCCTGATCACCAATATTACAACGAAGTACAGTTAATAAGCCTTTTAAAGTGAATATGTAAGACTGCATTTTTTATTCTTCTTTATTATGCATTCACCTTATATACAACAAAATAGATCAGGTTCATTTTTGCGCACACAGAACGTTGTATAACACATCACATTAAATAAATATGTATTTATTCAGTGCTAAAAAAAATCTACTGTCAGGCAGCATAAATTTGTAAACAGGTTAATCATTATATCTCAATTGGGCTGTATCCTGAAATGAAGATAATCATTGAGAAGCAATAGACCCTGTGAGAAGATAGTGTTCTCTATATACGTAGAGAATGTATCTTCTGCAGTCAGCAAATAACTCGGATGGGAGAAGGGGGAGCTACCTTCTATAAACAGCGTATCTCTTTTAAAAGAAATTACGCTGGGGGTATTTATCTGTGCGTATATTGCAAACAATATGCAATAATTTTAATCACATTTAATCCTACCCAGGGGTAAAAGTGGATCTGAAAAGGTAGGAGGACGCACGACGTCACGCCGTTCCCCGTTCCTATCTTTGCCCATTGCATTTTTTTAAAAAAAGGAAGTTAAGGGATACCATAGATATTGTTTGGAAGTGAGGAAACGCCGTCCCTTGTGTTCCTCCTCACTTTTATCCCTGATCCTACCTCTAAAAACACTGTATATTCACATACTAACCTTTTGTGAATTACGAACTTGACATTAAAAAAAAAAAAAAAAAAAAGTGGTACAAAGATGGTAATTAAAAATATGATTATTTTTCATGCAAAAATACATAAGAAAAATATGTTTTCAAGTAAAGGATAAATTTCCTATTGCATAGTGAAATCAGATTGATGTCCCATTTTATACCATCAATGTCTGTCCTAACCTACACACGAATCAGTACTACACCGCCTTGCATACTACTATAATCCAACACAGGATTAACACATAATAGTCACAGTGTTAAAATAGATACTGTACTTGTCAAGTATTACTGAATTTAATTATATGCAGGAGTTTCTCTTGACAAGAAAAAGAATTGTGTTTATAAACGGGTGCAACTAATTTTTATAAAAATGATTACATTTTAATAAAAGCAACTTATAAAGAAATTACTTACCCAATTATCCTGTAATTTTATCTTCAAAATGCAATTACAACGTAATTATATTTTCTATACTCGAATTACATATATGAGGCACTAAGTAATAATATTCAATATTAGGACAGTTCTGGCTTAACTACACCTATTATGTGCACTTAGTTTTATACATATAATGTAACTTAATCCGCAAATTTATTTCACGTATTACACAGACAACCGTTCATCACAGCGACTGTATATTGAAGTAAAAAAAAAAAAATACATACATATAAATATGGTCATTGCTAAACACGTGTGCATGGATGTAATCAATAGAACTTGAATATTTCCTTCCGGTTGTATCGAATCATCCTTCTTCATTTACTGTTTATGTACGCCAGGAAGCAAACACATTAGACATTTATAGTTCATTTTAATGTTTGTCACTGAAATTTCTTTTCTAGATTAAATATTATATTCTAAATAAATTTCTATTCTATTCTAAAATAAGTAACTAAAAAAACATAACCATGGCTATCCGCATAGGAGAACGAGGGGGCGGTTCCCCCTTTGAATTTTGAAAGGGTGGAAGTACTTGGAAGTACTTGGAAGTACTTGGAAGTACTTGGAAGTACTCTTGGAAGTACTTGTCAAACATATTAATTTGCTGTCACATATTATATGTACTTTACATATTAAATACTACACAGCAAAAAATGAGGTGCTGAAACAACACAAAATGACTACCACTTTAATGTGTTACTTGTGTGTCAATTCAACACCAAGCACGTCGCCTTCAGAGTATATCAGAAATACCTCCTTACTAGCTGTGAGTATTTGTATTGTTTTCTATTGTTTGGTATGCGCAAAGATTTTCGAAATATATTTCACATTTACGACAAGTAACTAATAACATTCTATGTTTTCTGTAATCGGTGACAATAATATTGTTGTAAACCTTTGAATTATCTGACAAGTTACACAGATAGCAGTGCTTCCATCTATTTTCTTTATCTGTTATTCTTGTGTCTTAGCACGTATGAACAGCAACAACATTATCGTGACTGATTACAGAAAATATAGAACATTATTCGTTGTTTGGCATAAGTGCCAAATATATTTCGCAAAGCTTTGCTCATATTAAACGATAAATACCAATACAAATTCTCTCGGCAGTAAAGAGTTATTTTTGATATGTGCGGAAGACGATGCGGTTGGTGCTGAAATAACACACAAGTAACACGCTAAAGTGGTAGTCATTTTGTGTTATTTCAACACCTCATTTTTTACAGTGTATGCTGTCAAGGGCGCCCATGTTGTGGTTTCCAAGGAGGGGGGGGGGCAAGTATAAGCGACGTTTCAAATATAGTTTCAAATTTTGCTGTACAGTAAGTAATGTAAAAATTCTATTGGGCTTTCGATATTCTGAAATACAATTTCCTCTAGGTGGGAGCAAGCGCCCCACCTTGCCCCCTTTGATGGGTGCCCTTGTATGCTGCTGTAATTGATAGAGACATCTGTGTGTAAATTATTGTTGTTTTATTGTGTATTCGTGACTGTGCTTGTATGTCGGTCTCTTGGCTCTCCTCCTCTCTTGGAAAAAAATCCTGCGGGTATCCCTAAATGTAGTAGTGATATATATTTTATTATACCAGGGGTTCCCAACATTTTCTGTACACCTTACTATTATTTAACAGTTACCCTTATACTTAATTTTATAAATATATAAATGTTTGTTCTAGTTGGCGTAAGGAAGTATGTATAATTCATGATAGGAATTTGACTCATGGGCGTGCTCAACTGTTTCTATTCTGGTTATCTCCACACCAAACCTTTTCATTCGCTATTAAAATTGTTAGACTAATTTTAACGAATATACACATTGATTACAAAAGTTCAGGTACCGGTATCTGTTAACATGAATTATTTTCCGCGTACTCAGGAACAGCCCGGTGTGTCTTTAAGTTTGACAACAGCTGTACTATACTAAAGTAGATGGTACATACTATGCAGAAATTACCGCCTTCCCACGGGAAGAATAATGTTTATACACAATATTTGAAAATAAATGAATGTATGACTAACATAAATGAATAAATAAATAAACGAGCAACGTCTTCAGTTTTGCTCGTCACAATTCCTAAGCCCACTGATAAACGCAACGCACAACGTCCATGGGCGCCCAAAGGGGAGGGCAGTGTGGAGCCCGGGTCCCCCTCTGGCTCACGTCACGAAAATGTATACGTAATATATCAAACCACGTATATTAAAGACCAGAAATACAAGACGTAATATAATAACCATGGAGATGGGCCCCTCCCTAGAAAAATTCCTTCGGGCGCCCCTGCCAACGGCGTTATCCCTGTCAGAAAATAAAGAACTGAATAGTATTAATAACGAATCGTTACTCCTGTCACTTCCGGTCCAACTGACATTCACGTTGCTCCTATTACAAATTAAGGTTCGTTTAAAGGGACAAGTTTTGCCGATAGATGGCACTATTGTCTTAATATCTCTCCCATGTATTTTTTATCTTTCACGAAAATTCACGATTTCTCTTACAAATTTCAATCTACAGACTTCAGATTTTTAGAAAAGTAACTTCATAATCTATCAAAGGCAATAATCCGTGCCGATTTTTTATTTAGAATTTTCTTCATTGTTGAAATGGCTTGATTGTTGAAATGGATATCCAAACCTTTAACAATGGAATTGTTTCAACAATGAAGAAAATTCTAAATAAAAAATCGGCACGGATTGTTCCCTTTAATAGGTTATGAAGTTCCTTCTCTAAAAATTTGAAGTCTCTAGATTGAAATTTATAAAAGAAATTGTAAATTTTCGTGAAAGGTAAAAAATACATGGGAAGAGATACGAAGACTGTAGTGACATCTATCGGCTAAACTTGTTCCTTTACACTAACCTTAAATAATGGCTTCGCCGTTGCCACTGTCAAAAGTAATGAGTTGAGTAAAACATATAACAACGAGCAACGCCTTGGGCGTTGCCCCTGTCAATTCCAGCGTCAGCTGACATGCACGTTCTTGTCTAAATTTGGGCTTAAGTGTCATTGGAACTCTCACTAATCAGTTTACCGACCCAGAAAACTATGAATTTGAGACTAATCTCGGCCATTTTGGACATTTTATTTTTCACTTCTTCTCACTCCAACCTTATGGCAATGGGGGCTGAACTTGGACTTACCCTTAGACGGCACTAGGACTGTGTCACACGGATTCGACACTAATATTGGTCTTTTCAGTCTAATATTGGTCTATTTTATACGCCACTTCTTCCCACTAGCTTAAGTGTGTCTTTTTGTTATAGTATTTTTTTCAAGATTGTAAGTTGTATGTGTATATCAACTTGTTAAAGAGTTTGGTGTAACAAAACTCTTTTATATATTTACTCTGTCCGTCCGTCCGTCCAGGAGACAAAAAAATATCAAGAATTACTTGATCAATCATAACCAAATCCAGTGAAAATGTAGAGTCTCAAAAGTTAGGAACCTAATTCTTTTTCGTAGCCGATACTCAAACTGGAAGTATTGGATATGAACAATTTCCGGTTTTAACGTTGATAGCTATAGAGCAAAAGTGGTAATAGACAGATAGACGTAATTCTCTGCAATCCCTTCAGCGTCCTCTCAGTATTAAAAGTACGGTTTACCAAACATAGTTAGGATCATCAAGTCTAGGAGGCTTAGGTGGGCAGGTCATGTTGCTAGGATGGAAGAAAGTAAAAACGCTTTCAAAATCTTGACTGGAAAACCAGTCGGAAAACGACCATTAGGAAGATCTAGGCGCAGATGGGAGGACTATATTAAGACGGATCTCTCAGAGATAGGAATACAAAGTAGAAACTGGATCCAGTTGGCTGAGGATAGAAATCAGTGGAGAGCTTTTGTGAACGCAGCACTGAACCTCCGGGTTGCATACGCCATAGAGTTAGTTAGTTAGTTAGTTATTAAAAGTACCGTGCAATTGAGTTGAATTGATTTTAGTTTAGCGTCCCGTTCAGCAGCGAGGCTATATGAGACGTGGACCTACTGATTAACGTGGAATCCGAACCACATGAGCTCCCACCGGGAACCGAACCCGGGTCTCCCACGCTAAAGGCGCGTACGCTAACCGCTTAGCCACGAGGGAGCTCAAGTACCGTGCAAAATCATTATCAAATTATATTCTTACAAGAAGACAGTTATAGATATGCGACAATAAGTTTGGACATGAGTGTACGTATCATCAGTGTCGGCCCTAGGCAATTTGCCGCCCCGTGTAATGGCATCATTTGCCGCTTGCTTCTCTCTCCAGGAAGAACACATCTAAAAAGTCACGATTTTAAGTTTGCTATTCCAGCATGAACAACGAGGGGAAGGGAAAGGTACTCGCACTCAGAAAGGCTTAAATACTGCAAATACAATCTCGTTGTGTCTGCGTTTTCCTTTAAATAATCATCTATTATGTTAGTGAAAAATAAAGCAAACACTTCTAAAACCAGAAGTGGTAGAAATTCACAACTTCCGGTTTCAATATTGATAGTGCAAGAATGATAACAGATAGTGAGGTGCTAACACTTCCAGTTTAGGTTCCATTAGTTTAAGGTCACATGAACAGTGCTAAAGCAAATGGTCAAATAAATCCCACCATAAATTGTTTGATTGTTGTCAAATACAAGAACTCAATTCTCGAACATCTGTTCCATTTAGTTAGTTATCACAATTCTGATAATGAGAGCTAGTTTTGTCTTTGTCACAAACAAGTTCTCTATCATTGAATGTGGAAACAACTTGAAAAAAAAAAAAAAACAGATGTAGAAGGAAAATCAAGAAATATAGATAGAATGGCTAGTTGCACTGGAATTGCAAACTAATATAGGCGATTGAGATAGAAGCTTGATATTGAGTTCTATAAAAAGGACTACCATCTTTCAGGTGTGTTTGCTTTATTTTTCACTAACATAATAGATTATTATTTAAAGAAAAAGCAGACACAACGAGAATATATTTGTACAGGGTGTCCAATATATAATGCAACCCGGAGTTTGGGATAGTAGAACTTTTGAACCTGAACCTGATAGACGAATAATGGTTATACCAAAATGAAACCTTGTTCATGCATATATTTTAAAACTAGGAAGCAACGAATGAAATACACTGGGAACCACATTGACTCATAACTCATACGTATGGATGTTCTCTTGTTAATTTTCAGTTTGTTTAGTTGGAGTAGCTTGGAAGCTATGAAGCAGAAAAAAGAATTTTTCATATCCACCGATAGCTAATCGGATGAGGCCTCTGTAAGGAGGAACTAGGGAAATTGTAATTTTCATAAATTAACACTCTGAATTGGAAACTTTGCTGATATTTCAGTACATCAAAAGGTGTGTTAAGGATCTGTTTACATTATGCAATTCCTGAAAACAATGAAAAACAAACTTTGAAATTACTATGATAAAACGTTTATTTATATGCACCCGACAACACTGCTACTATCAGAAATGAGTTACCAGCTCTACAGTGGATGCTGGGAGTGTCCCCTGTTTTGATTCAAACACTAGTTCACACGTTTCACCAGGTTGACAGCAACTTTACGAAGATTAGAAGTGTTAATGTTCTCAATAGCACTGCGAATGTTTGTTTCCAGGTCTTGAATAGTTCGAGAATTGTTCTTGCATATCTTTTGCTTTAAATAGCCCCATAGAAATGAATAGCAGTGTTGCCGGGTGCATGTAAGTAAACATTTTATCATGATAATTTCAAAGTTTGTTTTTCATTGTTTTCAGGAATTGCATAATGTAGACAGATCCTTAACACACCTTTTGATGCACTGAAGCATTTAAGAATGTTAAGTATTTTATGATACATTAAATGTTATTTGTGTTATTAGTTCGTCGAGCCTACCCTACTTGTGGGATTACGCTTCGCCACTGAATATCAAATGAACAAAAGTGAAGTGTGATCAGTTGCAACAAGTAAAGAAGCTTTAACTGAATATATCAATTTATTTCAAAATAGGGAACTACACAAAATTTATGCCAAATCTATAAAAGAACTGATAATAATTTACAGCAACTGGGTACCTAAGAAAATGTGAAACCAAATAAGTCAATTGAACAAAACGGCATTCTTCAAATTGCCAACTAGGTATTTTAATTTGCCAACTTGTTAAGAAATTGGTAACTTTCGGAGGGAGACTCCCCCTGATCCACCTTTAGCGACGCTCCTGTACAATGCAGTGACATTGCGATAATACCGTACACTACGCTTTCTTCACAAAAATAAGGAACGAAATCTCTCTCTTTTTCTAAACCAAGAAAAAAGTACTTGGTGCCAAAAGATTTTTTCCCTTCAGTCGACCTACTAGCTCTGTGCATTCCTTTGTAAGACCTAAATCCTAGGGATGGTATCGAGACGAGACTTTGTACAGTCTCGGTCTCGTCTCGGTTGATAAGTAGCGGTCTCGGTCTCGATCTCGTCTCGAGTCAAAAATCGCCGTCTCGGTCTCGGTCGCGTCTCGGTCAACAGATGCTTGTCTCGATCTCGGTCTCGGTCTCGAAGGCCAAGTCTCGGTCTCGTCTCGAAAGTCTCGAAATAAATAGTATGAAATTAAAATTGTGAAAGTATTATTATCGTACAGTCTGTCGTTTCCGGTTCTTACTTTTTGCCTTCATTTTTGACAGAATTATGGTATGATGTACTTCTTCGTAGCTAATTTTCTAATGCTAATGCTTTCCATGTGTGTGTCCCGGGTTCAATCATCAGTGGGTATAACACACTTGAGATAAAACACTAATAGTAACCCATATTTCACTTTCAGCAATAGACTTTGTCTCAAGTAGCTTCAGTACTGCCTATACAATTAAACCCTATTAAATTAACTCCAGTACTATACAATAGTTTATTTACTTCCTTTGAATCAGAATTGTTCGATACCTCATAACGGATAACGCAACACATAGCAGCACAAATGTATTTAATCGTACCGAAATTGAAATTTTACAATTTCTCAGTTATTATCCAAAACACTCTGCTTTGATTGTCATTTTAAAAACAGAATATAACGTTCATTATCTTAACAAATAGAGTAAATTATTACTACCATATATTTTGTTTCAAATTGATCAATTGCTTTATTACCGTTTCACATCTCAGTTTTTAATTTACATTTTAAAACAGGCACTTCCTTAACCTTATGGTGGGAGCTACGGCACTTATCTTTGCTATCTGTGGTCTCGGTTGGATCACCAAACAAGTTAGATTCAAAGTCTTATGTTTCGTATAGTTCGTGTCTCACTTTAAGTACATTCTGTTTCTTATACAAGTTTATAAGGTCGTAATGTATTATAGAAGCATATATCCAGTGCCGTAACATATTCCTGAGTTCTCCTGAGTTTATTCCTGAGTTTTCAGCGGTGCATGGGGCCGCGGTGGCTCAGTGGTAGAGCGTTCACCTCTGGTGCTTGGGCTCCCAGGTTCGATCCGAATCCCCGCCAAGTGAACTTTGTGGTGGACAAACACCGTGTGCGTAGGTTTCCTCGGGGTTCTCTCGGGGGACTTTCTTCATTCCACCATTTCATTCATTACTCATCATTAGCGTCTCCTTTATCCTAACCGGCATAATCGTGGGACGTAAAACTCAAAGATTTCATTTCATTTTTCTCAGCGGTGCATGTGATCTTTATTCGAGAAAACTAATCATGCGATCATTACGCTGAAATTTGCGAAACATGGACATACATATTATGTAAGTATATAGCTAATTCGAGATATATATATATCTATTTTCTCTGTCCCGGCAAAACAAGTGATTCTTAACTTTCTAGTTTTCTTTAGTATTAATTTTCGTAGTTTTGCTGCAATATGAAGGATCAAATTTGTTTTTTGCTGTACGAATTTCGTTAAATTTTGGATCTGTTTTTACCCTACCTTACCTAGTAAAAGTTATATATATACATGAACTTTAGACTATGCGAAATCATTTTTTGGTCGAAATTGAGTTAAGAATACTTTTTTTTTTTAAATAGACTATGTTCTTTCTAGTGTAACAATGTAAGTCTAAAAGCATCCTATTACTTTGTAACTACTTAGTATAGTTTGAAAACAGTACCATAGGTCTTACTTAAGGAACTGGTTTTTCGATTCTCTTGTAAAATTACGAAATTATGACTTGGTTTAGTTTACCTCTGAGGTCCAGATATAATAAAATCATAGCCATAATCATAATCAACCATTGTCAATCCACTGCTGGATGAATGTCTTTCCAAGTCTTCTCCACAACTATCTATATTGAGCAATTCTTTTTCAGGTTACTCCCCAGTTGTTCTTGATCTCGTCAAACCTTCTTGTATAAGGATGTTTCCTAGGCGGTTTTTATCTCGTGGTATCCTGTGTAGAATTGTTTTTGTTCATCGATCATAATTTCTTGCAATATGACCAGCACATTTTACAGCCCATGTTAAAAATTATTCAATTAGTACCAGTCATTAGTTGCCAAATAATTCATTTCTACTGTATATATTTGGCCTACAAATAGTTCAAATCCGCTACTTTTGGAGCACAGACACGCTACTTTTTGATCTTCGAATCTGGCAACACTGACTCAATGATTTAAATCAACACAATGTGAGGACATCCATTTGATCTAGCGACTAGCACGCTTGACTTCGGTTCGCGTATCCCGAATTCGATTTCCGGTGGGGGTACAGTTGAACGACCGAAGTGGTTCGGTTTTTATTATAATCATTAGCTCCACGTCTCCTTTAGACGCCCTAGCATAATCACGGGACATTAAACTAAAACAAACTAAACTAAAAATCAACACAATGTGTATTACTAGCTGTAAGTCCTTGAATAATTGCATATAGCTAGCTAATGGTATGGATCGAGTTTGAGGTGGTCGGTGATCAAACTAAAACAAGTGAAATGTAACTAGGGTGTATTTAGAACTTTTAATTAAGCATGGTTTCGTGTACATCAGGCCTAAGGCTTAGGAGAACAACTAGTGTTACTGAAAAGTTATGTTACATTTAATTTCAGTTACAATTTGCATTTACATGTATTGCTGGAACGAGAACTTTGACATTAACATTATAAATAGCCCAAAGACTATGAAAAACGTCGTCTTTTGAAACCATTCTTGCACCGTAAAGCAAATTACGAGTTATTAAAATATTTTGCAGCTTAGTTACGTTGTTTGCACTATATTTAGAATAATATTTAGCAATTTATTTAAGTGGCAACACTGTTTAAAATAATGGAACTGCAACTTGTTTTAATTAAAACAACCAAAAACTATTGTTGTAATGTTATAGAAGCAAACTAAAACAATAATCATTATAAAAACTTAATACAAATGCGTTATTTTAAGTAGTATAACAATCACTATCCATGTGTTTGGTATCTCTGAAACGGTTTGAAATAACAATTCTTGTAAATGACATTATGATCAAAATCTTTTGGAAGCATCTACATGATGAGACGTGATGTCAGCATGTTTTCGAAGTAAAGTCTTTAGAAAAAGTTAAATTTTCCATTTCTTGTAACTTTGTTCCTTTATTCATTCGAAATACATTATACCATGATCATAGTATTTGACGCTAAGATACAAATGATGCGCATTGCACTTTGTATGCTATGACTTATCAGAGATCTCCAAAATGTTGATGTTAGTGATACTGTATTGTCCTTTGTTACACTGAATAATATATGTGGTATTATGGTTTTATTTAATATCTAAATTAGAAATAGGTAATACCTTACATAGTGCAATTTGAGAAAATATAACTTTATTTTGCGTTGGTAACACTGCTTGTTTATATATAGGCGCGGATCCAAGGGAAGGGCTATAGGGGCTATATCCTCCCTTAATGGTCAGGTATACACTGAATAAAATAAGCTTCAATCCTGCTTTACACTGGATAAACAGGCAAAGTATGGTTTAGCCCCTCCCTTGATCATATCCTGGATCCGCGCCTGTATGTATATACAAGGTGGCCCATTTTAATCTTTCCACGGAAATATCTCGAAAACGGTTGAACATAAATAAACTGAACAAAAACTCAAATATGAAATACTATGGGACAAATCGAATGGTGATTGCATGGTGTCCCCCAGGGCCGCTCTTCAAGCGCGCCTGGAGCTCAACTTTAAAATTTTAAATGGAAACATGGGGCGAGTGACACCTCGTTCGATAGATCTTTAAAAACTGAAAAGGAATGTGGCAAAATATTTTTTTTTTTAAATATCGGTCACCGTTTTCAAAATGGCAGCCAAGATAATTATGTTACCTGTATCAGTTAATTGTCCAGTAGAACTAATATGAAAACGGTTGAACATAAGTGAACCAAACAAAACTTCAAATAGGAAAGCCATGGGGGCATATTGAATGGTGTTGTCGCGGTGTCCCCAAGGGCCGCCCTTCATGGGGGCCCAGGGTCCAGCTTTAAAATTTTAAATGGAAACATGGGACAAGTGATATCTCGTTCGATAGACCTTCAAACACCAAAACAGAGTTGTGACAATGAACAGAACAAAAAGTGAAACAGGAAAATGACATAAAACAGGTCAGATGATGTCGTGGTGAACCCCAGGGTCGCCTTTCATGGGGGCCCAGGGCCCAACTTTAAAATTGTCAACGGAAAAAACATAGGTCAAGTGATATCTCGTTCGATAGATCTTTAAAAACTAAAAAGTGTCGTGGTAAAAGATTTTTCATATCGGTTACCGTATTCAAAATGGTAGCCAAGACATGGTGTCTGTATTAGATAAAACGTCCAGTACCTCTAATATGAAAACGGTTGGAGATAAATGAACAGGAAATCGCAGAAAGTATTTATCATTCCAACGGAGAAAAAGATTATTAAAGTATAAGTGAGATAATGCTAAAGAGGAAATCTAATTCTTAAAAAATTATCTTTCCGATCTCCCTCCGTAAGTGGGTGAAGCGGAAATGAATGGTAAAATCTCAAATGAGAACCCCACTTTTACTTGCAATAATTATGGTTTGTCTGAAACACATTGGCGTACAAGTGACTGGTACTGTAATGAAGTAATGAACCAATATTGTGCAGACGACTTTTGAGCAAAATCAACATTTGTACACGTTGTTCTAAAATTGCATTGTTCGACAAATTGGTTTCGCATTTCAGTTGATTCATTTTTGCACAAATCATTGCCTGCAATCAAAATGGAAAGTAATATTTAACAAGAATTTTACCTGCCTCTTTTTTTCTAAAGACACCTATCTGTTATAAAATCACGTTTCAGATAATTTTGTTGTGTAGATACAATTTGCGAAAACTAAGGTTCTCATTTCCAATTTCACCGTTTCTTCCCGTCCCGCTTCACCCACTTACGGAGGACGTTGGAACGATGATTTTGTAGGAACTAGATTTCCTCCTTTGCATTATGGCACTTTTATTCTAGGCATCTTCTCCGTTGCAACATTTTCGAGTCCTGGAATGATAAATACCCTCTGTGATTTCCTAAAGGAGTTTTATTCTGTTCATCCGTTATTATCTTCAACCGTTTTCATATTAGTGGTACTGGACGTTTTATCTGATACAGGCACAGGCACCATGTCTTGGCGGCCATTTTGAAAACGGTGACCCATATGAACAATCTTTTGCCAAAACGCTGTTTAGTGTATGAAGATCTATCGAACAAAGTATCACTTGACCCATATTTTCGTTTAAAATTTCTAAGTTGGGCCTGGGCCCCCATGGAAGCCTGGGGGGCACCGCGACAACATCATTCGATTTGTTTCGTGGATTTAATATTTGAATTTTTGTTTGGTTCATTTATGTTCAACCGTTTCCATAGTGCTACTGGATCTTCATCTGATGCAGGTAACATATCTTCGGTGCTATTTTGAATACGGTGACCGATATGAAAAATCTTTTGCCACATCACTTTTTAGTTTTTAAAGACCTATCGAACGAGGTGTCACTCGACCCATGTTTCCATTTAAGATTTTAAAGTTGGGCCCCGGGCACCCCTTGAAGAACGGCCCTGGGGGTACCATGACATCGCCGTTCGATCTGCCCCATGGTATTTCTTATTTTAGTTTTTGTTCAGTTCATTTATGTTCAACCGTTTTCGAGATATTTAGAGAGAGAGAGAGAGAGGCTTGAGGAACGGATAACAAACATTTGTGTTTTACTTGCAATGCGAAAAATGATTACAAATTTATTTCGGGAGGGGCTTGAGCCCGATACCTACCCCCTAAATACGCCACTGTGCCGGTACATCAGTCAACCGTTCTCATATTATCTCATACAGCAACGAAACAAATTTTGAGTAAAGGTAAAATAACTATCAATATTCGAGACGAGACCGAGACTTTCGAGACTGACCATGGTCGGTCTCGTCTCGGTCTCGTCTCGATTTATAGAGGTCTGTCTCGATCTCGGTCTCGTCTCGGTATGTAAAAGTCCGTCTCGATCTCGGTCTCGTCTCGGTATATAAAAGTCTGTCTCGGTCTCGGTACCATCCCTACTAAATCCCTAACTAAATCATAAAGTTCTGCGTGCGAAAATAGCTCAGATTTATTGTTTCCTGCAATAGCTTCTAAGTCGTCTGTGTCCTGATCATCATCTTCCTCAGAACTTAAGCTGGTATCATCTAATATTTCTGGACAGGTTGGAATAGATATTTCTGAACAAAGCAAAACGGAAGTCTTGCTGAAAGTAGATTTGGATAAGCAATGTGCTTTTTTTTTTAAACTCTTGTATGTTGCACGAACAAAAATAACAGTATTGGGTATAATTTCGAGGTTTTCACCAGATCATAGGAACACCAAAACGAAAAGACTGTTTTGTGCCCTTTCACCACTTTCGAAGCTCTTCTACACATGGATAACACACTTTGTGGGGAGTCCGGGATTTATCTTCAGTCACCGAGTTTTACACCAAATTAAGTGAATACACTTTTTTTTTTTTGACGAAGTTGGCTATGTACTGCTGATATTTCTTCAGTACATATTCTCCACAAATGTAACAAAACGAATCTTGTGAATTCCGACAACCCCCTGGAGACATTTAGGCCACTTCACAAACATAATGGAGAGTTTACAGTGCACACCAAATGGCGCTTACATTCAAAGCTAAGTCAATTCACCTGTGTCATAGGTATACTTATAAACAAACTAACTGAAAATATAATAAGAAATGGCGTTGTTTACCATTAGAATTGCACAAAATTTAATTTAATAAAGAGTGGTGCCTGAATTTTGCTTAACAAAAGTGAATTTAATTGAAAAAAAAATGAAATGTAATCTTTCAGTTAGACGTGTAACGTTTATGCCCTTTAGCCTAAGGGAGACGTTGAGTAAGGCAAGCGAATGATGAAAGAATTGGTGGAATGACAAAGTGGGAGGAAACGGGAGTACCCTGAGAAAACACACGGACGCGGTGCTGTCAATCACAAACTTACTTGGGCGGGGATCGAACCAAGAATTCCACGCACTAGAGGTAAGCACTCTACCACTGAGCTACCTTGCCCCCTAGTAAATTTAGTTAATAGGAAGTATATTATGTTTGTTTCCTATACGTTTACCTTGTAAATTTCAAACTACATTATCATGAGTCTTCCTGGCATGTAGCGAAACTTATTTAACGTGCTCTCTACACAGCTTCAGAGAAAAAACAAAAGCGTATAGAAAAATGTGCGTTTTGTGAAAAAACCTTTCCGACTATTCCGTTTAAATCAGCACCCCGAAATCTATAAGAATCACTTAGTATCTAAATACTTTTTCCATCGCAATCTAGTGTAATCGATCCAGTTGGAAATTATGTTTCTGGGTGGATATTTCGTTCGCCCCAATATAAGTTAAATTGATTTCAAACTTGAAATTGTCCTTCATTTATAGATTTGGACTCTCTGACTATTCCATATAAATGTAAATTTCTTGCTTCTTCATGTGTATGAAATGTTTAATATGTTCTACTTACAATTGTTAGTACTTTTCTAAACATAGTTATGAATAAGTGGCGAAGCCAAAGAAATCATCATGGGGGCTAATACTCGTAAAAAAGAGTACACACGTATACACACATACCGGTTGAAACGTGGGCCATGGTTGTCTAGAGTCTTACATGGAATCTTGCAACAGGAAGTTTAGCTTTTTATTCAGTGCATAGAAGTGAGGTGAATTGCGGAAGAGAGTCCTAAGAAAGTCACATTCTCTACATAGTTTTCTTTAGTTACGTGGTATTTAAATACTGATAAAATTAGACAATAGATACAAAGGAGTACTTAAGTAAACTATGGCGCTACAGCCAATGGAAGCCTATGGCTGACTTGAAATATGTTATGCGTAGTCGGCGTATTGGTTACCAGATAGCATTATTTCTGGCCTCCTGGACCGAAATTTGCCACACCGAGGAGGAAAAAATCGTATGTAGCCTTCCTGAAAACGTAGGTCACACGTGTAAATCCTGTAGTTTTTGGACTAACGTACATGTAAGATCGTGCAACAAACGTATAACTGGAAACTTATGTTTTATAATACTTTTCGTATAAGTGTTCCAAATAAACGTACTTTCCGTATGAAAGAAAGAACTGCAAGGTTATATAGGCGGTCAGGATCTCACATACAGATGGACGTATGTAATATATAGCTGACATATGTAACATAGTATGCGTATGTAATATACGGAAGACTGTTAGATTTCAGACAGCGGTATGATGTAACATCTAAGCGGGAAAAAAAGCAGTATGTATGGTTAATATATGCTTCATACAAATTTCCGCAGTAAACATAGGAAATTCGTATGTTTGTACAATATACCGCTGTCCGGATAACATATTTTTTTCAGCGTATCACTTAATTCAGGTAGCTTTCCAATTACATCATGATGCTGGATCAATATTAGAAGATTTTAGTGGGAATAGAACCAGCGACCACCCACACCGAAATCGAACGCGCTAACAATTCAGTTATGCAAGAGCTTGATTAATATTTAAAATAAATTGAGCATGTACTTTCTTTATTAATAATTCGTATCCGCACTCACAAATGTTAAATTTTGATGCTCATACTAACGAGAAAGACTTCTACAAGACTAAAATTATAGTATATAGTTAATTTATTAAAATCTTATTACGGTTAAAGAAATAATTTTGGGTTAAGTTGCTTAAACATGATTGCACAACTTTTTTTGTGACATTACCCCCCCCAAAAGCGTTACATAGGGAAACACAAATGGCACATATTACGTGTAATCATAATCCATCTTCGATATTACTTTACTAAGAAGGGGGGGGTAGTGGTGTCAGCTCCTTGACTAGGCTACTGTTATGAATGTATTAAATTGTGTAGGATAGCCTATTGTGATCATAAATATGCGAAAACAAAAAGATGAAAGCCTTAGAACCAGAATAGCATAGTTAGGGATGGTACCAAGACCGAGACGGACTTTTATATATCGAGACGAGACCGAGACGGACTTTTACATACCGAGACGAGACCGAGACCGAGACGGACCTCTATAAATCGAGACGAGACCGAGACGAGACCATGGTCAGTCTCGGTGTCGTCTCGAATATTGATAGTTATTTTGCCTTTACTCAAAATTTGTTTCGTTGCTGTATGAGATAATACGGGAACGGTTGACTGATGTACAGTGTCGTATTTAGGGGAGAGCTCCTTCGTGGCTAAGCGGTTAGCATGCGCGCCTTTGGCGCGAGAGACCCGGGTTCGATTCCCGGCGGGAGCTCATGTGGTTCGGATTCCACGTTAATTAGTAGGTCCACGTCTCATATAGCCTCGCTGCTGGACGGGACGTAAAACTCAAAAATCAATCAATCGTATTTAGGGGGTGGGTATCGGGCTCAAGCGCCCCTCCCGAAATAAATTTGTAATCATTTTTTCTCAATGCACGTACAACACAAATGTTTGTCACCCGTTCCTCAAGCCTCTCCCAAAACAAAATCCACTGCTGTTGTATATAATCTTCTCAATCTCTCTCTCCCCCTCTCTCTCTCTCTGTATATATATATATATATATATATATATATATATATATATATATATATATATATATCGGGTGGCCCATTTTAATCTTTCCACGGAAATATCTCGAAAACGGTTAAACATAAATGAACAGAACAAAAACTAAAATAGGAAATACCATGGGGCAAATCGAATGGCGATGTCGTGGTGCTCCCCAGGGCCGCTCTTCAAGGGGGCCCGGATCCCAACTTTAAAATCTTAAATGAAAACATGGATCGAGTGACACCTCGTTCGATAGGTCTTTAAAAACTAAAACGCGATGTGGCAAAAGATTTTTCATATCGGTCACCGTATTCAAAATAGCCCGCAAGATATGTTACCTGCATCAGAGGAACGTCCAGTAGCACTAATATGAAAACGGTTGAAGAAAATAACGGATGAACAAAATAAAACTCCTATAGGAAATCACAGATGGTATTTATCATTCCAGGACTCGAAAATGTTGCAACAGAGGAGAAGATGCTTAGAGTAAATGTGCCATAATGTAAAGTAGGAAATCTATTTCCTAGAAAATCATCGTTCCAACGTCCTCCGTAAGTGGGTGAAGCGGGACGGGAAGAAACGGTGAAATTGCAAATGAGATCCTTAGTTTTTGCAAATTGTATCTACACAACAAAATTATCTGAAATGTGATTTTATAACAGATAGGTGTCTGTAATAGAAAAAGTAGGTAAAATTCTTGTTAAATATTACTTTCCATTTTGATTGCAGGCAATGATTTGTGCAAAAATGAATCAACTGAAATGCTAAACCAATTTGTCGAACAATGCAATTTTAGAACATCGAGTACAAATGTTGGTTTTGCTCAAAAGTCGTCTGCACAATATTGGTTCATTACTGCATTACAGTACCAGTCACTTGTGTGTACACCCAAGTGTTTCAGACAAACCATACCTATCGCAAGTAAAAGTGGGGTTCTCATTTGAGATTTTAATATTCATTTCCGCTTTATCCTCTTACGAAGAGAGATCGGAAAGATATTTTCTTTTAAGAATTAGATTTCCTCTTTAGCATTATCTCATTATACTTTAATAATCTTTTTCTCCGTTGGGTTATTCTCGAGGCGTGGAATAATAAATACCTTCTGCGATTTCCTATACGAGTTTTATCCTGTTCATTTATCTCCAACCGTTTTCATATTAGTGGTACTGGACGTATTGTCTAATACAGGCACCATGTCTTGGCGCCCATTTTGAGTACGGTAACCGATATGAAAAATCGGTTACCACAACACTTTTTAGTTTTTAAAGATCTATCGAACGAGATATCACTTGCCTCATGTTTCCATTTAAAATTTTAAAATTGAGCCCTGGGCCCCCGTGAAGGGCGACCCTTGGGGGCACCGCGATAACACCATTCGATTTGCCCCATAGTATTTCCTATTTGAGGTTTTGTTCAGTTCAATTATGTTCAACCGTTTTTGAGATATTTCCGTGGAAAGATTAAAATGGGCCACAGATAATAAAAAATATATATCAGGCCTATATTATATATACAGGCGCGGATCCAGGATATGATCTAGGGAGGGGCTAAACCATACTTTGCCTGTTTATCCAGTGTAAATCAGGATTGAAGCTCATTTTATTCAGTGTATACCTGACCGTTAAGGGGGGATATTGCCCTTATAGCCCTTCCCTGGATCCGCGCCTATATATAAACAAGCAGTGTTACCAAAGGAAAATAAAGTTGTATTTTCTCAAATTGCACTATGTAAGGTATCACCTATTTCTAATTTAGATATTAAATAAAACCATAATACTACATACATTATTCAGTGTAATAGAGGACAATACAGTATCACTAACATCAACATTTTGGAGATCTCTAATAACTCAAATAGCATAGACGGTGCAATGCGCATCATTTGTATCTTAGCATCAAATACTATGATCATGGTATAATGTATTTTGAATGAAGGAAGGAACAAAGTTACAAGAAATGAAAAATTTAACTTTTTCTAAAGACTTTACTTCGAAAACGTACTGATATATTACGTCTCATCATGTAGATGCTTCCAAAAGAGTTAAGTGATCATAATGTCATTTACAAGAATTGTTATTTCAAACCGTTTCAGATATACCAAACGCATGGATAGTGATTGTTTTATTGCTTAAAATAACGCATTTGTGTTTTTTTAGAATGATTGTTGTTTTAGTTTACTTCTAACATTACAACAATAGTTTTTGGTTGTTTTAATTACAAGTTGCAGTTCCATTATTTTAAGCAGTGTTGCCAACTTAAATACATTGCTAAATATTATTCTAAATATAGTGCAAACAACGTAACTAAGCTGCAAAATATTTTAATAACTCGTAATTTGCTTTATGGTGCAAGAATGGTTTCAAAAGACGACGTTTTTCATAGTCTTTGGGCTATTTATAATGTTAATGTCAAAGTTTTCGTTCCAGCAATACATGTAAATGCAAATTGTAACTGAAATTAAATGTAACATAACTTTTCAGTAACACTAATTGTTCCCCTAAGCTTTAGGTCTGATGTAGCCCTACACAAAACCGTGCTTAATTAAAAGTTCTAAATACACCCTAGTTACATTTCACTTGTTTTCAGGGTTGAAAAAAAAAACTTTTTTTTTAAAAAAGAACAAAAAAACGTTTTTTATGTTTAAAACATGTTTTTTTTTTGTTTAAAACGTTTTTAACGTTTAAAACAAAGTACTTTGTTTTAAACAAAAAAAACATGTTTAAAATGTTTATTTTGTTTAAAACAATAATCTAAATATGCATATATATTACATTTTTACACTCTTAGGTACTGCTTGCCATCTATATTCAACCGCTACATCGAATTTCGGGAACTTCCCTAATCTCGATCCGCCCAAATGTTCAATTCCGGAGAAAGAAATCGGGATTTTCCCGATCTCCGTTCACAGAATTTGTAGTTTAGTTTCTTTGTGTTAC
Organism: Thermobia domestica; assembly: GCF_964235325.1. NCBI lineage: Eukaryota > Metazoa > Arthropoda > Insecta > Zygentoma > Lepismatidae > Thermobia > Thermobia domestica. The sequence continues at coordinate 111,439,988 of NC_137460.1, forward strand.
GTTCTACTGGTCGTCTGCATTCTTAATCTTTAAACTCCCATTGACGCAACTGCTGTGTCAGGGCTTTAAACCTCAATGGCGCAGTCTTAAACCTCAAATTAAAGCTGGAAGATGGTTTTGGTACCATCATGAAAGATGCAATTTTGCTGGTGTGCATTTTATGTATGTGGAAGGAAGGTAAATTTCGTGTTTTTTTTTTTTTTTTTGTTTTTTCAACAGTTTTTTGGGGGCCATTCCCCCTCTTGGAGGATAGATTCATAAAACTTGTTACGTGAAGCAATGAAGTAGGTTACTAGATGGTAATATCGTGTATTTGTACTTCTTGCTTATATGGGGGAGCAGGGAGGGGGCAAAGTTAGCCAATTTTTGGAGTTTAAGTTTTTTGACGTAAATTACATTTATTTTTACAACAAACATCAATAGCTCAGTCCTTAATTAAGCTGGAAAGATGATTTGGTACCAAAGTATTTTTGAGGGATAAAGCTTTCCGTCAGTTGCATTTTATGTATATAGGGGGTACGTATGTACGGCCGAGAGAGGGAGGATGAAGTATTTTTTTCATTAAATTTTTTTCATCAGGTTTTGGCGGGTATTCCTCCCCCCTTTGTGGTACATCCATAAAAATTGGTATGTGAAGCAATGAAGTAGTCCCTACATGATAGTAACCTGTATGTGTACTTGTTGTTTATAGAGGAAGAGGGAGTCAAATTTGATTAATTTACATTTATTTTCGGGACGGTCCCATATAACACAAGATATATTTCACTGAAGTGGTCTAGAAGCATAATTCTTGTTCGTATACATGATGTGTGCAACAAAAATGATTTGCATATGGACATGGTACTATAGTGGGGGATGGGAGAGAATGTCTAATTCAATGAATGTTTTTCTGCGCATATATATATATATATTTTAAATATTTCCTACATAAAACGAATTCATTACGCAATGGCTACCATTTCTTATATTATTGTCACAAGTATGTGGCCTACACATTAGCATCATTTTGTGATCGCAGGTGACTGCAAGAGTTGCCAGGGCCCCGCAAAGTCAATATTATCATATTTTTAATGATTTTTTATGTCTGTTCTTTTTCTACGAATAGGGCGGGAATATCACGAATGATACCTTGTTGGAATTTGTGGTCTATAAGCTTTCCAATGGTGTATAACTCATGACTCTGTGATAATTACGGGGGTCACCAGAGCCCCTAATGTGAAAGTCTACCATTTTGTTAAAATCCCTGGCGGGTGTCTAGAGTTAATTGTGTTGTTATGCCGTAGACACTAATCATTATTAGCTATCCATGTTGCAGATAGAGATGTATCTTGAAAACTGTTTAGTTAAAATTTTATTTGCTCCTTGTAGGCTAGTCACTGCTCTTTTCTATGAGTTGTATTGTATTTGTCAGAGCATTTCTTCTAGTTTATGACATGAGTACTGTCATTATTATGGAAATGATAGTAATCAAAAAATACCCAAGTTTTGAATTCGTGAATTTGGATCTTAGAATAGTGTATAGTGTGTTTAACCTCCGTTATTCTTGGAAATTAAGAAATGTTCAAATATTTCACTTGAATTTCTGTTGGTTTAGTTATACGCACACTGATGTGCAGAATTTCGTTCAGTAATTGCTGTTATAATAAGAATATAACTCTGCTTGTAATTTACTCCATGCACAAATCCTGCGGAGGATGGGTTGTTTGTTAGAAAATTAAATTAGCTTCTTCAATCTGATATTTTAGTTGTTTTAAACATGTCCAACCAGCATCGAAAAAAAACACGTTTAAAACAATTTGTTTAAAACGTTTAAAACAAACTGAATAAAACAACAGCCCTTGTTTTAAACATGTTTTAAACACTTGTTTTAAACATTTTGTTTTAAACATATCAACCCTGCTTGTTTTAGTTTGACCACCGACCACCTCAAACTCGATCTATACCATATACATATATGCAAGTATTCAAGGACTTACAGTTAGTAATACACATTGTGTTGATTTTGGGTTTGGTTTGCTTTAGTTTAACGTTCCATGATTATGCTAGGGCATCTAAAGGAGACGTGGAGCTAATGATAATAATGGAATCCGTTCGTTCAATTGAACCCCCACCGGAAATCGAATTCGGAACCACGCGAACGGAAGTCAAACGTGCTAGCCACTAAACCAAATGGAGGTCCAAAAGTAGCGGATTTGAACTATTTTAGGCCAAATATATACAGTAGAAATATATTATTTGACACTAGTACTAATTGAATAATTTTTAACATGGGCTGGAAAATGTGCTGAACATATTGTAAGAAATTATGATGGATGAACAAAAACAATTCTAGACAGAATACCACGAGATAAAAACAGCCTAGGAAACGTTCTTATACAAAAAGGTTTGACGAAATCAAGAACAACTGAGGAGTAACCTGAAAAAGAATTGCTCAAGATAGATAGTTGTGGAGAAAACTTGGAAAGACCTTCATCCAGCAGTGGATTGAAAATGGTTGATTATGATTATGGCTATGATTTTATTATATCTGGACCTCAGAGGTAAACTAAACCAAGTCATAATTTCGTAATTTTACAAGAGAAGCGAAAAACCAGTTCCTTAAGTAAGACATATAGTACTGTTTTCAAACTATACTAAGTAGTTACAAAGTAATAAGATGCTTTTAGACTTATATTGTTACACCACTAGAAAGAACATAGTCTATTATAAAAGTTTTCTTAACTCAATTTCGACCAAAAAATGACTTAGCATAGTCTACCTCTAAAGTTCATGTATATTTATAACTTTTACTAGGTAAGGTAGGGTAAGAACAGATTAAAAATTTAACGAAATTCATACAGCGAAAAACAAATTTGATCCTTCATATTGCAGCAAAACTACGAAAATTAATACAAAAGAAAACTAGAAAGTTAAGATTTACTTGTTTTGCCGGGACAGAGAAAATAGATACATATAGCTCGAATTAGCTATATACTTACATAATATGTACGTCCATGTCTCGCAAGTAATTTTCAAGCAATGTCGTAAAATTTCAGCGTAATGAACGCATGATTAGTTTTCTCGAATAAAGATCACATACACTGCTGAGAAAAATGAAATCTTCGAGTTTTACGTCCCACGTTTATGCCGGTTAGGCTAAATGAGACGGTGCTGATGACTAATGAATGAAAGGGTGGAATGAAGAAAGTGGGAGGAAACGGGAGAACCCCGAGGAAACCTACGTATACTGTGTTTGTCCACCACAAAGTTCACTATAGTCGGGGCGGGGATTGGAATCGAACCCGAGACCCCAAGCACCAGAGGTGAACGCCCTACCACTGAGCCATCGCGGCCCCATGCACCGCTGAGAACTCAGGAATAAGCTTAATCTATGTTACGGCACTGGATATATGTTTGTATAATACATTACGACCTTATAAACTTGTATAAGAAACAGAATGTACTTAAGGTGAGACGCGAACTATACGAAACATAAGACTTTGAATCTAACTTGTTTGGTGATCCAACCCGAGACCACAGATAGCAAAGATGAGTGTAGTAGCTCCCACCATAAGGTTAAGGAAGTGCCTGTTTTAAAGTGTCAATTAAGTAGTGAGATGTGAAACGGTAATAAAGCAATTGATCGATTTGAAACAAAATATATGGTAGTAATAATTTACTCTATTTGTTAAGATAATGAACGTTATATTCTGTTTTTAAAATGACAATCAAAGCAGAGTGTTTTGGATAATAACTGAGAAATTGTAAAATTTCAATTTTGGTACGAATAAATACATTCGTACTGCTATGTGTTGCGTTATCCGTTAGGAGATATTGAACAATTCTGATTCAAAGGAAGTAAATAAACTACTGTATAGTACTGGAGTTAATTTAATAGAGTTTAATTGTATAGGCAGTACTTAAGCTATTTGAGACAAAGTCTATTGCTGAAAGTGAAATATGGGTTACTATTAGTGTTTTATCCCAAGTATGTTATACCCACTGATGATTGAACCCGGAACACACGCATGGAAAGCATTAGCGTTAGCAATTTAGCTACGAAGAAGTATATCATACCATAATTCTGTCAAGAATGAAGGCAAAAAGTAAGAACCGGAAACGACAGACTGTACGATAACAATACTTTCACAAATTTAATTTCATACTATTTATTTCGAGACTTTCGAGACGAGACCCGAGACGAGACCGAGACTTGGCCTTCGAGACCGAGACCGAGATCGAGACAAGCATCTGTTGACCGAGACGAGACCGAGATCGAGACGGCGATTTTTGACTCGAGACGAGATCGAGATCGAGACCGTTACTTATCAACCGAGACGAGACCGAGACTGTACAAAGTCTCGTCTCGTCTCGTCTCGATACCATCCCTAAGCATAGTAATTTTCAAAAAATGCAGGTCATTAAACTTAACATAGAAATACAGCCCAAACATGTTCAGAAGAGATTACAAATTACTTACCTAGAAAGTCACCCATAAACTTATGCTATTTACTTGCACTGGCATAATACACCCTTGAGAAGGAAATGAAGCAATTAATTCATATCAGTGTGCTTCCGCAGGAAAACAACTCAAAGGAACTTCCAAGGATGCCGCAAATAATGCAACCAGCTATGTTGTCTGTTCCTTCCGAAAGAAATAATAATAATAATAATAAAAATCGCTACTTGGAAAACCCTACATGTAAAATCCCAGTTGACACATTTTTAACTAAGACAAAATAAGAACACGTTCTTTCTTGGAAAAAATGGTCAAGAGCGAATCCAGATCCTGTATATACAGTTCATCTTGTATTTTCCAGTATAATCCTACACGAATAAATGAAATTATACGAGCGGATTTGGTATATAGTGAAACCTTTATTTAATTTATATTTAAGAAAACTGGTTTTGACTTAAAAATTACCTTCGGTCCCATGAATTTTGAAATTCTACTATATTATTATTATTATTATTATTATTATTATTATTATTATTATTATTATTATTATTATTATTATAGAAAATAAGAAGAGTGGAAAAGATTAAACATGTATCAGTTGATAGCTCTTATTGAGCTGAACAAAATAGTGTGCGCGAATCAAGGGCGCCCATCAAGGGGGACAATGTGGGGCGCTCGCCCCCCTAACAGGAAATTGTACTTGGGAATATCGAAAACCTAAAGAATTTTTACGTTAGTTACAGCAAAATTTGAAACGTTGCTTATACTTGGCCCCCCCTTGGAAACCACAACATGGGCCCTTGGCGTGAATGTAAAAAAGCTCATGTGTATGATTTTCGAGAAATTAATGCTGAACTTAAACATTTTATGTTGTACGAGAACTATGCCACTTGTTGTGGTGAAACTGAATCTAAAATATACTCTTAATTATTATGCTCTTTATTATTATACTAGCAAGGCTAGAATACATACATATGGTTAATGACATATAGCCTAAAAATTGTCATTAACTCTGTAATTCTAATTTCTGTGTAACCAAAACATTGTCCAATTATAAAACATGTATCAGTCGATCGATCAAATCAAGCCGAACCAAATAACATGCTTCAAGGTAAATTGAATCATAGGCGCCGACATTTGGGGAGGCGGCAGGACACTTTTGGCCTCTGCAATATTTGAAGGTGGGGGTCCTCGTTCCTCAATATAAGCTGGTCGAGGAAGAGTTAACAAAGAGGAGCAAGAATTTCTTGTCGTAAATTTCATCGTGCCTTTAATTCAACATTAGGTACAGCCTTATTCGGTAGAAAACACCGTTTTCAAAACGGAGTTTATTAGAGCACTAAAGTTTCAACATACATTCTGGCAGCACTGATATGACAAGTGAATATCAATGCAGCGTGAATTTTGCAGCAGAGTAGCGGATCGAGATCTGGGGGCAGGGGAGGGGAGGCTTCATCAAGCAGTTGATAGAAAAGGGCTGAATATGATTATATTTTTATTCATTGTTTGAACCCCCAATATTTTCTTCAAGTCCACGCCTATGAATTGAATCGTCACTTTGAAGAAGGGAACGAAGACCAGAAAAGTAGTAAAATGATTTGTTTTAATACTCTACATTGTATCCTACATTATTTCCAAGCTTTGCTTTGCGCGTGAGTAATATAGTGTATATTGTATAGTTCTGAAGTTCCACAACACATTTGATCCTTATTGAATGAAAACTCTAATTCTTATATAGGTTTTTTTTTTTTTTTTTTTTTTGTTTGTTTGTTTTGCTTCGACTTCTCAACAGTTTGGTTTTTGGACTTGCTCCCGTTTTCAAAGTGACGATTCAATTTTCAGGCGTAGTTTTAGTGAAAATAATAATAACAACAACAACTATATGACGCTAAAAATATGCCAATAATAATAATAATAATTAACAGTTTTTATTTTGTTGGAATAAATCGTTATTTGTTTATGTACTATATGACTTTTCCTAACAGTGACACGTATACTACTTGGAGGCCACGGTGGCTCAGTGGTAGAGCGTTTACCTCTGGTGCTTGGGGTCCCGGGTTCGATCCCAGCCCCCGCCAAGTGAACTTTGTGGTGGACAAACATCGTGTCCGTGGGTTTTATCGGGGTTCTCCCGTTTCTTTCCACTTTCTTCATTCTACCATTTCATTCATTACTCATCATCACCGTATCCTTTAGCCTAACCGGCATAACCGTGGGACGTAAAACTCAAATATTTCATTTCATTTTTACGTATACTACTTGTAATTTGAGTAATCTCAGCCATAGCTGTCTAAAGCGGTTAGGAAAACCATGAAGCAAAAGGAATTAAGGAAACATTCTATTTGGTTCCGTGGTCTGTCATATCTTTAATTCCAACTTATAGGTAGTTGTTTATAATCAGTTATTTAAAATCGGCAGTTCAAGGTCATAGATATAAGTCCCACGGAAGCACCATTTCCCCCTGTATTTCCACGTGCTTGCTTCACTCAATACAAATAGTAAATCAAGGCGTTGGACTTATTTCAGTGTTGCAAACCACTTAAGTAAAGTTTTTTAAAAGAAAAGAAACAAATCCTTAAGTTTTAGGTCCCGGCTAGGCTAAAGGAGACGGTGATGAAGGAAATGCTGGAATGAAGACAGTGGGAGGGAACAGGAGAACTCCGAGAAAACCACCGCACACGGTGTTTGTCTACCACAAAGGTCACTTTGTGCTAGGTGGGATCGAACCAAGGACCCTATGCACTAGAGTAAGGTTTGCCAGGATATTATGTGAATTAATTCATATAAAATGAAATCTTTCAGTTTAAGTCCCACGTTATGGCATTTATCTAAGGGAGACGGGTGATTAGGGCAAGTGACTGATAATGATAAAAAAATGTGGAATAAGAATGGGGGAGGAAACGGAAGTACGTCAAGTAAACATACGGACATGTTGTTCACCACAAACTTACTTGGCCGGCGATCGAACCAGGGACCCCACGTACTAGAGAAAGCGTGCCCCCCACGTACCACATGTGCCCCCATGTAATTTATATAAACAGATGTTTTCATATAGTGAATCCTCTCTGAATGACCACATTTTCAAGTCGATACCCCCCCTTCCTTTTCCGAATCATGATCCGTTTCTACTGGAACGGATTTGTATTTTCACAGCAGTACTGTATTATAATCCTTTTTATGCCAACCATCCTCTTCCCAATCAGCGACCACAAATTTTTGTCAGAAAATATTATTTTTACCCTTTTAAAATAGATTGCTTTACTGGAAATATGAGGTTGGTGAACGCTGCAAGTCATACAAATATTTATATTCTGCCCAAAATAAGAAACGAATTGACATTTAAAGAAGTATGTGTTACCCTATTGGTACATTCTGACAGTGAGTATCCAGTAGAGACGTCTATTATCTTCCTTCATATCGGTTCACAAACACATCTGAACATGTGTTACAAAGCAGAAACATTGTAATGTTGTCTCTTTCCAAAGAAATCCTCCATTTGGAATTACCACTACGACATATGTGATTGGACCCCTCTATCGGTGACTTTTATAACTCACCAGTGACGTAGCTTTCTCAACGCAAATTATGCGATATGGTTTTGAACTGTCGATTCGTTTCTAATTTTGAACCGAGTGTACTGTGTCGTTAGGTTTGTGTCAGAAACTGATTAACACAGTCTTACAAATAAAACCAACAGAGGTGACCATCTCCCCCCCTTCCCCTTTAGATGTACCGCGAGACCAAATTTACTTTGCACCAAATTTAAGGAATTTTAAAGAAAATCACATGTAATTTACAAACGTAATGATTTAGAAATTAAACTCTATATTTTCTATTGCATCAAAGTATTTAGTGACATTTAGTGTCCAAACAGTACAACAGTGTTCTAATTTTGACTTCACATACGAAAATTATAATCTTATAAATGTTGAATCTTTGTAGAAATCTTGTCCTATCCTATAAATTAAACCTAGGTTTCTATAATCTTTGCTCAACACGTTGACGCAATAGCGAGTGGTGCATAATTTGCTATAAAATATAACTCCTAGATCTTTAATAGTATTTGGGATAAACAAGGAAGTGCTGCAAATTATGTTAGATGAAGTTAATTGGATTTTGTTTCCTCGTGAAAGATACTGATTTACATTTGGACATATTCAGGACTAATTTATTCTTATCACACCATATTTGAACTCTCTCTAGATCATGTTGAAGTTTCACGTAGTCATCAATTGAACTTACTTCGGAGTATAATTTGTGATCGTCTGCAAAAAGAAGGCCCTGAGAAGTTTTAATACACAGAGGAATATCATTAATAACAAGAAGAAACAACAGGGGAGTTATATTAGATCCTTGAAGGATTCCCGATAGAGTATTGAATTTGAAAATTACCGATAATGTAAAACATCGTCTAGGATTATTCAACTGGAACTCTCTCCAGCTCTCTGTGAGAAGAGTTTTTTTTTTATCTTGGAATTTAATATTTGTATCGTTATTTGCATATTTCATGCTATTACTATGTTGATGTGTATCAAATTCAACATAAGAAAGAATAGCACTCAATTTCAATATTTCAAAACCATGTTTTCATTAACTTTTATGTTTTAGCTACAAAAGCCATTCGCTTTTAAAAAAATGGCATAATACCATCTTCTTTTGTCTAACAGTATGAACTTACATTCCAAATTTAAATCTTGGAGTACAGAATAAACGGTGTCTTCCCACTTGCGACAGTCCTATTAGCGACAGGAACTGTTAACTGTCCTATGAGCGACCGATTCGATCTGTTATTTGCCCTATGAGTCACCGATTCGTTCATACTAAGATAATAGAAGAAAATAAGGTTCTCCCTTCTTTAACTTGTTTCATACTAATGTGATTTAGAACCTAACAAAATGTACTATGAAAAATTTCGCTCTACCTGAATTTAATATGTGAGAATGCTCTCATTACATTAACAATCTTTTATACGTTTTTCCTAATATTATATTTTTGAAATAATTTCTATGAATACATTGACTCTATCAAGGGGAAAACTAACTAAATACATTTAGAGTAGCTCCGCCTTTGTCTATGATTCTGATATAATTAAAAATTTCATGTTAAAATGATACGGAGCATAAGTTTAGATTGAATATGTTTATGGCATAAGAAGGAAAGAGGTAGGGGCACCCGAAGAAAATTTTCTAGGGGGGAGCATCTCCATGGTTGCTGTATCACGTCTGGTATATCTGGTATTTAATATATATGGTTTGTTATAATACGTATATACATTTTTGTGAGCCAGGAGGGCGACAGGTGATCACCGCTTGAGGATATCAAAGAAATCTAAAACACGGTGTATTCGAAGAAATTATTACACAAGTTACTAATCTCTCGCAGGACTTAACAGTTCGTCTAGTTATAAGGGATTCTTTCAGATTGCTACACGACAAACTCTTATGTATAAGTCAAAACAAGGGAGGAAGGCAAATTAAGCAATTAGTTTACGTTTTAGTAGCTTACAATAGGGGGAAGGTAGTTTAAAGAGTTTGTTTACCTTTTAGATTGTTTAGAGTGAACTGCATTGTAATTGGTGGGATTGGTTGAGAATAGCCAATCAGATGTAAGGGATCTCAAAAGCTGTCTTTTATCATTGACATTTTTTTTCACGTGATTCATAGTCTTAGGAAGTCTAAAAAGCAGATAGTTGGCAAAACTATTACACGTTTTTAAATATATTACTGTACTTAGTGAGTAATTAGATTTGAATCAAATTAACTACAGAAAACAGAGCTTTTGGAGAAAGGGGATATTACAACTGGATTTTCAAAAATTACATAGAAATATACCGTACTTTTCATGGAAATATCCCTGTTGTCTCGTGAAGTTATTTGATATGTTTTATGTCAAATCTACTCAAAATTAAAATAAGTTTTATTTGCACTCACAGTAGAGGAAAAATACATTTGACGAACAGTATCACTGGCACGTACATATTTCATACCAAAGTTGTTCGGGCGCTAATAACGCCAGAGGCAAACATATTTTACGAGATGGAATCATATCATCTTCCATCATCTCAACGTAAATGAATCGGTCGCTCATAGGACAGATAACAGTTCCTGTCGCTAATAGGACTGTCGCTTCTGGGACTAATTCGAATAAACTATGGTTGTTTTTCATAACACGCTGCGGGGGCGCCTGGGAATTCTTGCCCCGGGCGCTTACAATACACGCGACGGCCCTGGCTAGATATATAAGGAAAACATTCGTGCAAGTGCATTAGTAGAAATTCAGTATGACCATAGTTATTTAAATATAAAACTTTGGTGCTAAGTTACCTCATAGGTGGGGATACTTTGCACAACATACAAAAAAGTATGTTCAATATACGAACATAATGTTTCTGTGCGATGTTTTCCCTTCAGTATTTATACATTTCACTTCCTACACAAAATTGCATGCAGTCTACAAATATTGATATTAAAACGATGGTACCGGTATCAGTACTTAGTATGAATTATCGATATTTATAAAGAAAATTATATACTTTCTGGTATCAGCACAGAAACCACATTCTGATATTTTAGCATATGCCCCACAAAAATGCCAACTCAGGAACAGAGAAAAATTGCCTTGATTGCTCTTTATGTCCAAGAATATCATCAAAAACATAATCAGTAGAATATTTACGGGGTTTGGGGCTTTTAGGCTGAAACCCACTCAAATCGCACGATTTCTTTTTCTTTTTTAAAAAAATCTAATGTTAGACATTTTTATGCATATAAGCTTCAAGCATCCCCCCCCCCCCAAGTCTAGTGATTTCTGAAAGGAAAAAAAACTAAAGTTTTATGAGTAAAACCTCTCTCAAACTATTTCTCTGGATCCGCCAGTGTACGTAATTTATTTTCAAAAAAAAAAAAAAAAATCCATTCCGGCATCTACCTAAATAGAAAACACACCTAAAATTACAAGGCAGCAGGTACCACCAGTAGTAATTTCCTATCTACGGGGTTATTTTGGACCGGTGCAAAGTAACCCCGATTAGAGGTTGAAACCGCCTTGTCCCAGTTTTATTATTATTACTTTTTTTATGACTTTAAAACGTTTCACACTTCAATTTCAACTAGAGATGCAAGGGCTCGGAAAAAAACCGGCTTTTTTGGGAAAAAACTCGGTTTTTTCTGCTTCGCTTTTTTGCTTGGGAAATTTTGGGCTTTTTTCAAAATTCTGCTTTAAATTAATAAAGCAGACTTTGTTTCGCTTCTCTATGACACAAAAAGTCATTTAATTAGTGGTTGGTGCTGATAATAATATAAAACCTCGAAAATAAACTATGAATTTCGAAAAGATATTTCAAACAATTTTTCTTCAACATATTTACATTATGAATTCCACAGGATTAACCAATGTATATTAATAAGAACTTTTTAACCTCCTATATACAAAAGTAAGCAGAGTTGGCAAGAACCATGGTTGTTTTTGAAAATGCCAAAAACCCGTTTTTGGGGGATGTTTAAACCAGGCTTTTTTGGTTTAAACCAGGCTTTTTTGATTTAGATTTTTTGCTTTATGTATTTATATTACATATTCACAGAAATAAGTTTGTTTCGCCTTGATGTTATTATGCAACAGCGGGGTTATGCCGGAAGAACTCCCATAAGCTTAAAGAAGTCCTGTCAGTAAATTTCTTAAATTGAGAATCTCCCGTCCTAGCCATCGGGAAAATCCTGTTATTGTTTTGCATGTAAAATTTAAAGGTCAACGTATCATAATCAGTACGTTAAAACTGAGGTATTAAATTACAAATTTAGTACGTAGATATCATTGAAAGTTCAATCCAAGCTAATGTTGGAAACTACGTAGGCAATCGATAAATTTTGCCAATTTCTATCAATATACACCGTATTTAAGCAATCTTGGCTTCTTTATAAAACAACAGGCATTTAGGCATGCAGAAATATACAATTTAGTTTCGTTTCGTATGTTCAGGCTTAACATCCTTACGAAATACCGAGGTTATCAAGGAGAAGACTTTCGCTTAAACTGACATCCGAACCGCTACTTAATTTACGCATGAAAGAAGGGTTATGGTTCGACCGAGAATTGAACATGGGACACCTTGATTAAAAGGTGAAAGGGAAAAAACTATTGCAGGTGATTTGATATCTGGAAACGTCACCATGAAGTTCACACGATTCGCATTTTTCATTTTTTTTTTTTTTTGGTTTAAACCAGTTATTAAAAAAAAAAAGTTGGTGTAAACCAGCCAACCCTAAAAGTAAACACTTCTTTTAAAAAAATACACAAATAACTAGCAAAATAGTATGTAGTATTTTTACTTCAAAATATTCCATACCCTCTTTTTGAAACAAAATAAAATTAAAATAAAACATAAGAGAAATACTTGATTTATATGATACACTTAAAGGCTGCACATTTAGAGCTTTTGGTTCTGTATATTCTTGAAATTGTACAGTTAAGTTTTATATAACCACCATCACGGTTTACCCAATCCTCAAGTTTTCTGAATTTTTAACAAGAGGGATTCAACATATCATTACGGAACTCCCCCCCCCCAAAAAAAAAAAAAGGACTACGGAATATATTTAAGTTAAGCTAAATACAACTGCACAACAAACATGACTGAGTGATTAGCTTTTGCGCTTCTATCGGTAAGTCCGGGATTCAACCAGCATTCGACCATTCTGACAAAGCTTTTCTTCATTCCATCTGTGAATGTAGAAATAGTGCGTGTACTGTGAGTTGGCCGACTTCCTTTCTTATTGTTTTTAAATCGTTATTATCACTAATTACCAGCAGTGACGGTTTTGCGAAGATTAGGGGGGCGGCCTTTCGGACTGAAGCCCGTTCCCCAAAGTTACGGAATGTCTGCAACAAACGAAATATCTATTAGTTATGCCTTTACTCATAAACTTTAAGCTCCCGTCAAATAAAAATTACGAATGTTTAGAAAAACTAAACATTAGTAAGAAAAACCCTTCCCAAAATACTTTTCTAAATCAGCCACTGATTCTCAGTATAAAATGATTTTTAAGGTTGTATTCGGAAGATTATTGCTAAACATATAAACGAAACGAAATATTAGTTATGCCTGTACTCATAAACTTCAAGCACCTCCCAAATAAAATTAGGACTTTTTAGGAAACGAAACAATCAGAAAAACCCTCCTCTCGTACTTTTCTAAATCTGCTACTGATTATTTGTATAAATTGGTATTAAAGGTTGTGTCCGGAAAATTATTGCTAAATCACTTCACAGCTACAGTATAACAGAAATGTGGAAGTACGGCTTGAGGTATATATTGAAAAACTTACGCTTTGACGGATAAATAGAAAAACGGGCAAGTTTAACTTTTGCGCTAGAAGCTAGAGTACTAAAAGCTCTTAGAAATGAAACACGGATGACAAACTAAAATAATCTAGAGAAGAAAAAAGATGTCGATAACTCAAAAGTTAAAATAAAGTTAAATAGCCTCTAAAATTGTCCTCAAATATTACATTCTTCATGTTAGCTTTAATTCGTAAAACATGTGCTCCATCCATCTTGATGGTGAATTTCAGAGCGAAATATCGCATTTAGGTCATGGAATTCTTATCTAACTATAAAATATACTATAAGAGAGCTATTTAGATAGAAAAATCATGAAAATGAAAAAGCCAAAATTTCCAAAATTCTCGTTTTTTCCCCAAAAAAGCCGGCTTTTTATGTGGAAAAAACCATCGATTCAAAAAAGCCGGCTTTTTTGCATCTCTAATTTCAACTATTGCTTCAAAATTCCATTATACACAGTAGTATTCTGCGAAAGTGACTTAACTTTGACGAAAATTCTTGTAGGTGATATCTTCGAATTTTGTCGGCCTTTACAGTGTCTGCTTTCCATACTTCAACAACAAACCTTCCGGGTAATTAGAACTTTTGTTAACCGCCAAAATACAGTTAGATGTTCTATCTTACGGTGGCAGTTGAAACTTTCTCTTTACAGTTCATGGTTTTACTGACAGAGGACTGTGGAACTATTTTCATATGTTGTGCAAAATTACTCCTGATGATCAAAGTCTTGCGATAATTCTAGTGTTTGTGGAGTCTTTTGTAAGTTTAATTCTTTCTTTTTAAACCAATAATTGTATAACAAAGCCTTAAAAACTTACATTAAGGTTATAACGTGCATGTTTTTTTTTTGCAATCTCATTTTTTCTTCCATTTTTGTCATAATGATAAATAGTATAATAGTAGTATAGTAAATAGGGATGCGCACTAGACAAGATTTGTGGCTGTCTCGTCTCGAAAATGTGAGGTAAAGTAAAAGTGATGTCTCGACTCGAAAAATGTATATTTTTCTATTGGAAGAGCCGTGTCTCGACTCGAATTTTGTCAGGAAAATCTTGTCTCGACTCGTCTCGTGCGCATCCCTAATAGTAAATAATGTATATAAACTCTTTCTCTTGCTACCTCCCAACGAAGGTGCGAGCTGGGATCGAAACGCGGGCCTCAAGGACCAGAGATGGACGCTCTATCATGGAGCCATTGCTACCTCCATTGAAAGTACAGATTTATACCACAATGGAGAGAGTAATATTGCATCTAAAAGGTATTACGGTAATATTTACTGTTAATATTTTGTATAGCATAGGTTCGGTACAAGACGACTTATTTTGTGGTCAAGAAATGCACATGAAATGGCAAAAATGAAATCTTTCAGTTTGACGTCCCACGATTATGCCCTTTAGGTTAAGGGGCACAATGATTAAAGCAAGTAAATGATGATCATTTCAAATGTCATAATCCACTGACAAATACAGCTTACATATGAAAGTATATTCCTTCTTGGTGCTATTTCCACTACCTCTTTACGAAGTCAGTTTTTTTATTTTATTGATAGAATTTATATTTTAAAATAACTTGTACGTAGAAAAAACTGTCTTAATTCATTTTTGGTTCATATATATCTGCATAATAATAATTTTGGTATTATTATAGCTTTTGCCGCGGAATTAGCTACGTTCGTAGCAGTATTATGGCAACTCATGCACTGTCCAATTCTGTTTGGTGGAAGCAAATTTTAGAACTAAAGGAAGTAAATGGAATAGGCACAAGCCCTAAAACGGCACAAGACCTAAACGACAGATGGCCTAAACGGCACAAGACCTAAACGGTAGAAAACATAAAATTTAGGGCTTGTGCCCATATTTTTTGGGTCTTGTGCCATTTAGGTCTTATGCAAATTATCCCTATATGGGACGCGGACCTACAGCTTAATCTGAAATCGAACCACATAAATTTCCACAGTGAACCGAACCCTTATCATTCCAGCAAAGGAGCTGAACATTGTTTCCGATGCAGAAGACATGTCTCTAAAGAAAAACCTTCTCCAGATGTTGAGGAGGATGAAAGTCAATGAGCGAGATATAGTATGTTGAGCATAATGCATAAAGGAAGTTTCGTACTCCTGCAAGTAGCTTGTACTGTACACTTTGTTGTCGTGCAACATGTTTGGATATTTTCTGTTGACCAATGCCGGAAATAGACTGCATTTGTTAATGCATTCTGTTTATTTCCTGACAATATTTCTCTGCTGTGATGGATTTATCTACATCGAGGAAGTTACAGGAGATCAGTGTGGCTACGTACAACACACAGCTACTATGAACTTCTTTGGTGTAACACCAGCTTTGGAAAAGATCTAGGAACAGACACTCGTCACTTGTTCCAAATGCGATCGAGAAACAAATTATTTATGTTGCGCAGGAACAGTGTAGTGCAGAGTTCATAACGTCAATTTAATGATTTATTGTCAATTTATACTGCATTCATTTATTGATTTTTATTATCTTTCTCAGTTTATTCAAATGTCATGCTGATCAATTTTGACTTTTTTTTCAAACTCCAGTGTTATTTTTCTCGGATCTGCTTCACTGATTGTCAACGAAGAACGATGTCCTTGAATTTCCTTATCTTCTATGTTGAAGTCCCGACAACGTAATTTTCGGACCCATCGTTACTATATGGATTTGTTCATACTGTCTTTACTCCACACTATATTAAAACACGTTAAGCGTTATGAACGCCCCATGGGAGCGACAGGTGGTTTGCTCAACGGATAGCGTCGGTTGCATGGGACCGACACTCTGTTTTGTCACTTTCTTAGGAGGCCGTAAGTGCGATCTTGATGAAACTTCCCCATTAAAAGGGATTGACGCGGCCCCTTCGAAATGTTTTGTCCAGTAACATTGCATTTTACTTATTTTTTCACCTACAAAATTATTAGCGGCCCATTAAAAAAACAAAAATCACCGCGGCGCTCAACGTGTTATGTTCCGAGGTGTAAATCGTGTTTTGACATTCTATTTTTTTTTCCAGGCCTGAAAATCGACTAAAACATATTTCCCACGACGTATCATAACGCAATCTTTCAAATTATGTACAGAAGCCGTATAAGCAACATAGAATATAATTACATTTATAAACAAATTATTTCAATTGCATTTAATACATATGTTATTGTTGTTTGATATAGAACTAGAGAGCACCACAAAAAGATGAAGCTGGGTAATAGTGAAATGTGATGTGGTATTCAATGTTTTCAGAGATACGCCCTTGACAGTCAGGTACGAATTCGTCATTTCACTTACTACATACTCAAAAGTAAGTTTTATATATATTTCAGACACAATGTAACTGAACTGCCACAACCAGATAGTATGTTGGATATATCCACACCAACAACTGACCTTGCCTTATCTCCATTCGCATTCAATTCACGGTGTGAGGGCCAATGGAACACAGACCTCCACAAAAAGCGACATAACTTTCTTGGTTACCTTTATAATTGGTGACATAAACATAGAAAAAAAGGGGTATATTGATATAATAATCATTGAGATTCCAACGAACTCCGGTAAATGTACTTGTGGTTTAGATCTCACTTAAATCTACCTCTCAAATAGACTTAATGCTGAAGAAAAAAAAAAAACATTAAATCTGAAATAAACTGAAAGGGGATTGCTTAGTGGTAGAGCGCTCAGTTCTAAAAAAAAAAGTCCTTGGTTCAATCTCAGGATATGTAAGTTTGTAGTTGACAACATTGTGTTCATGGATTTTCTAAGAGTTCTTTCGTTTCCTTCCATGCTCTTATTCTTAAAAATCTTTAATAATTATTATTCACTTCCATTAAGCGATACTTCTGTAATCAAACTCTATAATCGAACTTTCGATTCTATACTTCAGAACTCGGAGTTCTACCACAGAGCGAAACCAGTGCAATTTCTTACTATTAAGAGTTTTTCAGAAGAACTGAGAGAAGTTGTAATTCACATAAAACGTCGAGATTTTCACTCACATAGTATATATATACTTCATACATGAATGTAACTTTCCTGTGTACCTGAAGGATTTTTTCACTTGTTTTATCCTCTATTGTGTTCTTGTTGCTATGATAACATTGAATGAGAGGCATTGAAGTTACGCAAAATATACAGGAAATGCATACTGAATGACACTGCGTTTGTGATAGGACTCGTGAAATAAGGGATTTCCGCTAATAAGTAGAGGTGTGCTTTGTAAATGGTTTCGAGGCGGTTGAGGTAGTTTTATTATGATGAAATCTATCGACGTGACTTAGTCACGTGGATTTTCCTAAGTTTCTATTCAAGAGTGCTATAACCACAAAATCATGCACAATAGAAGTTGTATTATTATTATTATTATTATTATTATTATTATTATTATTATTATTATTATTATTATTATTATTATTATTATTATTATTATTATTATTATTAAAGTTAATGCACTTCAAAATCAAGTAAACCCAGGTTGATTCGCAATCCGAAACCGTGAAAGCGGCAATGATGACTTTGAATAGTTAACTGACATTCTATTATCATCAAGAGAGGTATAGCTAGTATAAAGAAATATTTTTGATTGATTGATTAACTAGAGTTTAACTTCTCTTTTCAGCACAAGGCTATATGAGACGGAATCTGCTGAGTACTCGGGTTATATCACAGAGAAGTACACTTACCGGAAATTGAACCCGAAACCATGAGGAACAGAAGGTACACACGTTAACCGCTTAGTTAAAAATTCCAACCAAATATATATGAAAATCCCTCCCAGTACAGAAAAGTCTCATTTTGTCTTATTATCTCACTAACTGAAATTCCCTTTCTTCGCACGTGCAGAATAGGATTATGGAAAGTATTCCAACCCCTTCTTTCAGAATACGATTTTCAATGAAAGCGTAATACAACAATCCGTGATGTTACCCCTTCTCACCCTCATGCCAATGGGATTGAAATTACCCTTAAATGGCATGGGGAGTGCCAAAAATCATCTTACCGAACCTATAAACTATGAATTGTACAATAATATCGGTCGCTTCCGATTATTTTTTACTATTCCCCTTCCTACCTCCACCCTCTAATCCCATGCTGATGAGGGGATGAATTTAGACTTAAATGTCATCGGAAGCGTCACTATTCATCTCAATGACCCCGAAAGCTATGGATTGGATACTAATACCATCGTTTTCGATTATTTTTACATGTCACCCCTTCCCACCTCCCCTCACCTGCCATGCCGAAAATTATCAATATAATATCATAAGATAATTTGGAGGCGTAGAATTGTAATCATGCTAAGAACCATTTTTACTTAGGGATGGGCCGATTCCGATTCTCGATTCTTCGATACCTTCGATACCGATTCAGTTCGATTCCAACGAAAAAATAGTGAAAACTCTCAAAACCAGTAAACTGTCAAGAAAATATCTCTCTGCTCCACCAGCAACAGTGTTTTCAGAGACACTGTGTTAAATGTCAGGGCAAATTTGTGACAAAAAAAGAAACAGATTGGACCCAGAGAGGGCTCAAATGCTTGTTCTTAACAGAAATTTGAAATACAATCCAAACTTTTAGATTTTAAGACTTTTCAAGACATAATACCGGTACTTGTCTTTTCATTCTCATTCCATATTTGCAGGTTTTGAACATTTCAGTTTCCATTTTTCATTGTTTTGAAAGAGTTTTTATTCATTTGCAATAGGCTAATAAAATGTTTTTGGATTCAAATATGTTTTTATTTGTTTTACCCAGAATCGGTATCGAACCCGAAATCGAGAATCGTGAGTAAAATTTCAGAATCGGAATCGGAATCGAGAAATTCTGGAATTGGCCCATCCCTAATCATTTTAATTGATGAGGTAACTCACAAATTCATATTCTTTTATGTATATATAAATACAGGGTGCCCGAGAAGTTCTTTAGCATTTCTGGGAAGGAGAACTTCAAACGAAGTGTTTATAATATCAAAGAAGATACCGTAAGTCAATGAAGTCACAGCAGTACGACATGACAGCGCTCTACATCCAAGCAGAATTACCTCTCTCCGCGGTGTACCTGAACACATGCTACAACACTGCTGGGGTAATTGTACGCACCGATCTCGAAATGCATCCCTAATCTTCAGGTGTACAAGGTGAAAATTGGCTTTCGACGGAGAATGCAGGAGAGTTCTACTAAAAGTGTTGTGGTTTCTTTCAAATGTTGATGGCCAGGTGTATCTCCATCTCATGTGTGTTTTTTTCAGCAGAGCCTTCTTTTTGGCAATATGTCGATATATTTCCGCACTATCACTGGATGGGTCGTGATGGCCTATCAACCTTGCTGCAATGTCATCGCAGCATGTTTCACACATGTTATTGGTTTCAGTCGACCTGATCTACGTGTCTCTTTCCGTCCCATTTAAACTGCGTTAACAGTTGTTAGTGGTGCATATAACACATATGGTTTCTTCCACACTCCTAATACCCAGTTACGCAATCTAGATAAAATCCGTCAGTTTCTCAGAGCCACATCCGAGCGCCATAGTGCTACTTGTACTTAAAACTCACTCCACCAGCTACTTACTTTATTCTCATCGGCAGTTCGCATTTATTCGATATTTCCAGAGATGTATGTTTCCCTGCTTGTGTCTACTTACTTATGTTAGGGTTGCGAATTCTATAAAAGTTCATTAATCCCCATATATATAAGATGGTGATCAGAAAAATGGAAACATCTGTAGTTGGCAACACGTCAGATGTATGGGTTGCCAGTGGTGTCGTGGCGCCCGCAGCGCCGGACCGCTGGTGGTGGTGTGTTAGGTCGGTCTCCATACTACGTCAGGCGCAGTGGAACAGCAGTGTCTAGTGGCTGCAGCAGACAGAAGTAGTGTAAAATGGGAGACCTCTCAGATTTTCAAAGAGGGCAAATTGTTGGTGCGCGGTTATGTGGAGTGAGTGTGACGGCAGTGGCTACTGTGTTAGGTGTGTCGCGTGGGACAGTGTCGAAGGTGATGACGGCCTACACAACACACGGGAAAACCACATCGGGGAAGCGGAACAGTGGGCGGAAGAAAATCATGAGTGACAGGTCACGCCGGGTATTAAAGCGCATTGTCACGCAGAACCGTCGTGCCACTGCGGTTCAAGTGACGGAGGAACTCAATCAGCACCTCCCCCACCCTGTTTTGATCATCACAGTCCGCTGCGAATTACATGACATGAACTTACGGGGTCGTGTTGCACGAGCCAAACCGCTCATCAGGGACCATAACGCTTTCGCACGCCGCAAATGGTGCCGCGACCATGCAACTTGGACCGTTGAGGACTGGAAACGTGTGATATGGTCTGATGAGTCATCCTTCACCCTATTCCCAACCACAGGCCGTGTTTATGTGTGGAGAACGCCCAAAGAAGCTTATGATCTGCAGTGTCTCCGCCCAACTGTGAAACATGGTGGCGGCTAGGTGATGCTGTGGGCCGCCATATTATGGTTTTCATTGGGTCCTGTGGTCACACTTAGCGGACGAACCACTGCCAACGGTTATGTCGCAATTTTAGGAGACCACTTGCATCCTATCGTCCGGATG